>NC_046982.1:21770769-21863269 GCF_009769545.1 Cyclopterus lumpus | reverse complement strand
AGAGGCCTCATGCTCCACAAGATGAAGATATAAGTGTGTGTGTTTTTATGTATAATAAACATGTTGTGCACATAGATCCTTTTATATTTATTGGGTTTTTTTGGTCAGTGCATGTGTTAATATGTGCATTTTTCATAATATTCTATTACATTTTTCATTTTATATGTTTATATTGCGTAAGCGGTATATATAACTGCAGAAAAAACTGCAGTTCCGCAAATGGCCACTTGAGGCTGAAGTAAACCCATTGGCCTCCTGGTGCAGGGGGTGGAGTGGACCCACTGGATCCACTCCACCCACTGGATCCACTCCACCCACTGCACCCACTGGATCCACTCCACCCACTCCACCCACTGGACCCACTCCACCCACTGGATCCACTCCACCCACAGCACCCACTGCACCCACTGGATCCACTCCACCCACTGGACCCACTCCACCCACTGGATCCACTCCACCCACTGGACCCACTGCACCCACTGGATCCACTCCACCCTCTGGATCCACTCCACCCACTGGACCCACTGGATCCACTCCACCCACTGGATCCACTCCACCCACTGGACCCACTCCACCCACTGGATCCACTCCACCCACTGGACCCACTGCACCCACTGGATCCACTCCACCCTCTGGATCCACTCCACCCACTGGACCCACTGGATCCACTCCACCCACTGGATCCACTCCACCCACTGCACCCACTGGATCCACTCCACCCACTGCACCCACTGGACCCACTCCACCCACTGGATCCACTCCACCCACTGGATCCACTCCACCCACTGGACCCACTCCACCCACTGGATCCACTCCACCCACTGGACCCACTGGATCCACTCCACCCACTGGACCCACTCCACCCACTGGATCCACTCCACCCACTGGATCCATTCCACCCACTGCACCCACTGGACCCACTGGATCAAAGCCTCCAGCTATTAATTATGACTCCTTATGAAGTGCCATGATTAGCTGGCGGCGTCACTTCCTCAGACGGCTGCAGCTCTTCGTGTGTCATTACCGCTAAATGGCACTTTATGGAATTAAAGAGTTCATTTCCATAACGCTGCGTGTTCACTTTAGGAAACGACTCCTTCAGGTAATAATTCTGCGTTAATATAAAGATGATCCAAGCCGTAAAGCTGTCACATCCCTTAAAATCACTTTATTCTTCATCCTCAAATGATAGCAATCCCTTTGTGGCACATCATTCATGTCATGTGCATTAATACAGAGTGTGCACACGACAACCAGATGGAGCTTTACAACTTCGGTCCGTTTGGTCAGCCGAGCACACTGGAGTTCAACTCAATATTAGAATACACAATATCTTTGATGTTAGTCCATTAGCATTGTTGATTCACAGAAAACTATCTTGAAACACACTGAGGTTCCAACACAGAGTCCAAGACGGAGGAACAAAGGTAAATAAATAGAGAACGGCACTAATAACTACATGTGGAGGAACCTGATTGGCTGAAACGAAAGACCGAAGCATCTCTTTCTGAAGTTTATTATATTTTTGGATTTTGCCTTTTCAGCCCGTTTTAACTATTTAATAAATCACCATTGCATCATTACAGACATTCATGGTCCCCAGAAGATGAATCCTTAGACTATCAGCAGGTCAACAGTGTGATATGTCCAACGCGTACGTTCATAACCAAATATCTGCATCAACCTCGTCTTTATAGCTTGTTTGATTTAGTCATCTTTACAGTTCCGTATGAAACCTGTTAGCATTAGAAGCCAGGATGGAAGGTGGAGAAAAACCACTACAGAAAGACAGAATCACACATGTTCATGAAATGAAATGCATCGACTGCATGAGCCATAATGTGTATGGAGGATTTTGAATTAAAGGCGATAAAAGAGAAGAATCCACCACATATTTTCCCAGCATATCAATTAAGAACGTTGTTTGAATTGTATTGTGTTATGGAGCTTCTGCTTCTAAGCGTTTTTTAATATTTCTGACAGACAGGACGTCAGAAGGTTGAGTCTTTAGGGTGGAACAGCAGCAGATTATTAAAATCACAATAACTTGAAGGTATTGATCTTTCTGCACGTCGGACTCACCAACGCTCCCCATAGAGTCACCTTCATGAATCAATGTCTGCAGGAACGGAGCTGAATGAAGTGTGGTTTGAAGGCCATAAAAGAGAAGATGCTACCCTTTCATATTAATATTCTGAACATATCAATGGAAGTTCTTTTAGTTGCATTCTGTTTTTTTTAATACGTTTCGAGGTGCAGCACGAACAGCGTCCAGAACTAGATCTTCAAACGTCCTGCAGTTGGGGCCACCGACTTCATTTTTAACTCTGCAATTTTCAAATCAAAGTACGGGACAAACCAGACCAGAAGATGTTGAGTTTCACATGTTGTCACATGACACCTGAGAGGACCTGTGATAGGCCAGAGCCTTCCACGTTCGCCCAGAAAGCAACAACGCTGAATGTTCTGAAGTTCTCCGTTCTCAAGCACTGGGTCTCCTGAGTCCGAGCGAGTCCGATTCCCATCACAGCGAATGTCTGCCGACGTCTCCACAGATCCGTCCTGACAGCCGAGCAGAGACGCCGGCAGATTCTGCACATTTGGCCCGGAGGCCCAACCCCCCCCCGTATCGGCACGTCAGGAAGATCTGACTGATCTTCCACAAAGCTTCGCCTCCGTCTAGCTCCCCCCCCCCCCCCCCTCCTCCCTCCCCCCTCTCTCTGATCCTCCCCCACAACGCCTGGCTTTGAAAATGGAGAGAGATGGATGCTGGGTAAGGACCTGCTCACAGTCAGCAAGTTAGATGACACGGACAAGCGCTCGTACAGTTCGTCGCAAAGACTTCAAAGGACAGTCGCACCGGAGAGGAGGAGGAGGAGGAGGAGGAGGAGGAGGAGAGGAACAAATGAAGGAGCTTCTCCACTAGACTCGTACCTCTCTGCTGAGGCCTGCTGGGAGATTTACACATGCTGGAGACTGGTGGTGTCAGACCTTTACCTTCCATCCACGATGCACTGGGAAACCAACATGTGGCTTGTGTTTCAGTGATTGGACAACAGGAAAGCTCAAAGTAAGACAGTTCACCTGAAGCCCCCCATGTTTCATTGACCAGGAGGAATGTAGATCCAGGAGGCAACCTCCGCTTCTTAAGACTGAAGCCGATAATGTGTATCTAAAAGCTGCATTCTCTCTCCTGATCACCAGGGGGCGACTCCTCTGGTTGTATAGAAGTCTATGCTTCATGTGTTAAAGCTGCATTCTCTCTCCTGACCACCAGGGGGCGACTCCTCTGGTTGTATAGAAGTCTATGCTTCATGTGTTAAAGCTGCATTCTCTCTCCTGACCACCAGGGGGCGACTCCTCTGGTTGTATAGAAGTCTATGCTTCATGTGTTAAAGCTGCATTCTCTCTACTGACCACCAGGGGGCGACTCCTCTGGTTGTATAGAAGTCTATGCTTCATGTGTTAAAGCTGCATTCTCTCTCCTGACCACCAGGCGGCGACTCCTCTGGTTGATTGACAGGTCGTATACAGCGTCTCTACGTCCCTCCTCCTCAGTCCAGATACGGTCACTTCCTTTTCACCGGTTGCAAAAATCCAAGATGGCGGTGACCAAACCGTCGTTCTCAAGGCTTCAAACCGAGTCCACATAGCAGTCGGTGACGTCGACGCCCACTTCTTGTGAGCAGTCTGCGTGAAGCTAGAATAAAACAGAACAATAGATAAAACAATAAAACACATGTTTACACATCAACATGAGGAAGGAAGGGCGGTAGATTGGCGACACGAGGCAGACGCGAAAGACGTTTATGAAATGTGTGTTTGGTTCAGAAACATCATCGTTCAACACAGGAATGTGCAATGCCGGCATTTTTTCTGCCGATTGTTTTTTCTTCTTCTTTCTTTTCACCATCTGTCTTCATTCCGTTCTCTGCTTCCAGAATCCTGCTGATCTAGCCTGTAGTTACCACTGCAGGGTGTGTGTGTGTGTGTGTGTGTGTGTGTGTGTGTGTGTGTGTGTGTGTGTTGCGTTCTGAGCCGCCCCACCATCTAAAGGTCAGAGCTTCTGCTTCTGACAGACAGAAGGACAGACCGAGCCGGTCAAAGTGTTTTTAAATAAAAACTAAAAATAGAAATGTCAGAATCAATATTTCCTGTTTGGATGCTGGAGAGAGGAGGTTGTGTTTTTAGGGTGGATCAGCAGCACATTACCTGGATTCTCTCCCATGCTGCTCTTCATTATTAGTATTAAACTCACAATAACTTTAAGGTATTGAACTTCCTGCACGTCGTGCTAACCAACGCTCTCCTAGAAATCACCTTCATATACTTAAATTTATATTTAAAGGAAACACAATACCAACTGAATTATGTTCTCTATGAACATAATGAGGACATTCTTTTGGTAAAAACGTATCAGGCATGTCTTAACATTTGTAGTTGTTTGCCAAAGAATCATAAATAAATCCAATTAAATCCAATCAAAGCTGTGTGAAGTCTGGATTGAGGAGAAATATGAAACCGGAGGAACCACTAAAGCTTCATAAAGAGACTCGTCGTAAACTCCACAGGCCCCGCCCCCTAACTCGGGTGGGTAAAGCCCTTCAATATACCCAGGAACTGCATTAATATTCAACTTTATCTTTGGAGTTGTACCCTGTCAGGTCTTGTTTTTGGGGTCAGGAGATACATCCCATCCACTTCCTATTCCTGTACTTCTTATCTCGCCCGAGTAAAGAAACAGAGGGAAGTATTACGGGGTGAGAAACGTCGTTTGAAGAGGCGTGAATCACAGCGGAGAGATTAAACCTTTGATTTACCGCCCTCGCCGCGAAGAGAGAGAGAGGAGGCCGACGAGAAAAGGGGAAGAGATAAAGACATCAATCGTCCGCTGTTGCCGAGCCGTCGTTCCTGTCGGTCCCCGACAAGGTTTCTCTTCTTTCATGTGAACACGAGGAGTGAAATCTCAGTTTGCGAGGGCCTTCGGGTGCTCTGTGTGTCGAGGGGTGTGGCCGGTAGCGACGGCACGTTTCAAGTGCTGCGTGGTTACGAATGGGGAAACAAGGAAAACACGTTTTATTTCTCTCTAACTTGTAAAAACATTTATTTTACCCAAAGATATTCCCTTTCAACCCGGTCTCATGACGTTAAGTCTGATCTCACCTGCCACCTTTTCTGGGTACCGTCCACATGCCCAGTGCTTGAGGTCACTGAGACGGTGGCGTATTAGTGAGGTTTACAATCAGTGGGTTTGGCTGTTTGGTCTCCACCAACAACCGAAGAACATGTCCGGATCTTGAGCTGCTAATTTCTTCACCTTCACCAGAACCCTCCCAAGAGTTTCTTCTATAACCCACCCAATCTATTGAGACCCCTTTCATATACCAAGGGTATCCTATGTAATCCACTAGGGGGTTCTATCAAGATCCCATTTTATATTTCCTGAGTTTCTGTTATAACCCACTCAATCTATTGAGGCCCCTTTCATATACCAAGGGTATCCTATGTAATCCACTAGGGGGTTCTATCAAGATCCCATTTTATATTTCCTGAGTTTCTTCTATAACCCACCCAATCTATTGAGATCCCTTTCATATACCAAGGGTATCCTATGTAATCCACTAGGGGGTTCTATCAAGATCCCTTTTTATAACCCACCGAAGGGGTTCATCCGAAGACCCCTTTTATATCTCAAGGTTTTGGGGGGTTGTACCGCGACCCCTTTTATATTCCAAGGGTTTCCTCTAAATTTCACGGAGGGGTTCCTCAAGAGGGTCCTTAAGGGCCGTGGCCTGATGGGATGCAGCTGAACACACAAGAAGCCTGGTTCTCAATCAGTTTTTGAGAGTGCGGTCTTCAGCAATCCTTGAAGAACTCTTTGGATGAAAAGGGCTCTCAATGGATCCCTTGGACTTACAAGAACCCCCTCCTTCTAAAAGGGTTCTTCAGAAGCAGAGTTCTGGTTAGAACCTCAGGCCTGCAGGAAGAAGCCTTTTGGATCCCCCGATGTGTAAGAGTTCAGCCGATATTGAGATATGAAGCAACACATTGTTATTTGCCATTTCATTGGATTTGTTTTGATAACTTGTGAGTGCATGAACAAAAAAGTTGACTTGCACAGAGTTTCAGTCAATTTCTTACATTTTATTACCGTTGCACCATTTATACAAGTACATATAATTTTGAATGCATCCATTTCCATATCATCTTTTAATGTATTTTTTGTTTTTTGAATGAGCGCGTGGTGAGGAGATAGCAGTGGCGAGAACACGGGATGGAAATATCGACTGTAGTTGCCATGGATGCAGACTGAGAGAGACTTTTTTTGATTTTTTTTTGTATTTTATTTGTTTCCACTTGACCAAAAAGACAGGACTACAGGTTCACCCGACCACGGACATGCAATTCACTGAGTCAAGAGGAGGGAAACGTGGACGCGGCGGCGCCCCCTCCAGGTCGTGATGCTACGGTTCGAGCGCTGGGAGGAAAACGGCGCCGGCAGTTGGAACTGAAAGAGTTGGCGAATGAGATTAATACATATATACATACATGTGTGTACATCTACATATGTGCCAAGGTGGAAACAAGGTTGTACGTCAAATGTGTGTCTGTGTGTGTGTGTGTGTCTGTGTGTGTGTGTGGGGGGGGTTAAACCGTAGTTTCTATTTTAAGAAACACTCTTGTGTTCAGTCCGATAGAAGAGAAATGTGTCCATTTTACTCCCACGTTATTAATCTCAATAAAGGTCGATGACATCTCAACTCCTTCCTAAAGCTCGACAATAGTAAACTTTGTCCTTTCAGTACTTTCACCTTGAAGTAAGCACCAGGTTTTTCTACAGTAATGCAGCTTTTTACTCAAGTAAAATATAGTTAGTACCTTTTTTCTTCCACCGCTGCATATATGTACACATACACTAGTTGGAAAATAAAGGAAAATGCATGAGGGGTGAAAATGACAAAATCAGAAGCTCCCGTTTTTCATGGGCGAGGCTTTTCCATCCCATAACGACGGCGTGGCGAACACGGACCGGTAGACGGAGTGGGCTGCAGGCGGCTCTGGTGGTTTCACCTCGACGGGATCCGGACTCAAGAGCCGCTCGTCTGGTTTCAAACTGGTCTGTGCACTGGTGTCACTGCTTTATTAATATGAACATTTAAAAAGGATCCACTGGCTTTAATTAGAATATTGTCTCCGAAAGCCAAACTTCGTCTACATCCATATGCCTTTCAGTATATTTTGCTGGACTTAAGCAGAATGTAGGACTTTTTACTTACTGCACATTTAAGTACTTTTACTGGAGGAAGTGAAGTACTTGAGTCCTTCCTCCAGTCCAGAAACAGAAGAGGATCACAGAAGAGAGCTCTAACTCCCGAACGTCTCCTGAAGATGCAGTTTTAAGCGTCCCCGGCGTGGCCTCCTGAGCGAAGCTCAGACTAACTGTAGGACGTGGAGGTCACGTCTTCTCAAACATCTCATGGGATTAGTTTGGAGGATCTGAGACGTCTCTCAGACTTTCTGAGAACACCGAGGGGGATCGGTCCAGCGAGGCTCTGCAGATTTTACAAGTGTTTTACAAATGTTAAAAAACCCTCTTAGTTCACTTACAATATAGCTAAGGGTTCAGTACAAAATCTAGAAGCTTATCTGAAAAAATTCCTACGACTGTTTTTATACGCCTAAGAATGTGTTTCGCTCTGCAGAGTTCTGCTTTGGGCGACATGTCTTCAGGAAGCCGGAGGTCCTCAGTCCTCACGAGAGACGTTAAACTACGTTTAAACTCCTCACAAGAGATTTAAGAGATTTAAACTCCTCTTTGGGGTTAAAAAAGGAACCAGGAGAAGAACCTTCAAGTCCCGTTTTTTACCCCAAATGTTGATATTCTGAAATCCACAGAGCTGCCGGTGAACGCCTGAACGCCACCGAGCCGGGACGGGAGTCGGGCCAAAGCGTCTGGACGATGGATGTGGGATGGCGAGGCGAGGCGGAGATGGCCGACACAGACTCGTGTTAAAAGTTCAAATACTACAGCAGAAAAATAATAGAGTAAAACATAACAATAATAATAATAGCAATAATCATCTGCAGTGGTGGGAAACTTCTCCAGGTGGTTTGCTCCAGTCCTCCTCAATCAACAATTCATTATCATTACAATTATTATTACCATCATAATATGGGTGGGCTAGTTAATTTCATTTTTTTGTATCTTTTTTTTTTTTTTTTAAATCTTCACCGTCGTCGAGTCAGGTACTTCATTTTTTTCTTCTTAATTTTTCCCGAAAAGAAGCTGTCCATTAATCTTGAACTGCTACGGTTTGATCCTTGCTCGGTGCCTCGGTGGCGTTCGCCTCCTTGGCCGGAGGCTCGGCGGCTGGTGTTGAACTAGAGGCGGCGGCTGCGACCTCCTTTGCCGGCGCGGGAGTCGGCGCCGCCACCACCGCCGCCGCCTCTGTGGGCTTGGGGTCGGCGGCGGCGGGGGCCTCGGCTTTGGCTGCTGGTGCCGCGGGGGCCTCAGTCTTTTTGGCGTCGGCCTCATCTTTACTCTCGGCCACCGGGGCGGGAGCCGCGGCCTTCGCCTCGGGCTCCTTGGCGGTGGCGGGGGCCGATTCTTTAGCCGGGGCGGGGGCCGCCGGTTTCTCCTCGGCCTTGGCGGGCTCGGCGCTCTTGGGCGCCTCCGTTTTCGGCTCGGCGTTGGCGGCGGCGGGTTTCTCGGGCTCCTTGTCGGCGTTCTTCTCCTCCTCCTCCTTGGGCGCCGCAGCGTCCGCCGGCGCCTCCTTGGCCGCCGTGTCGTTCGCTACCTCCTTGGCGTCGCCGGCGGCCGGGGCCTCGTCTTTGCCGTCCTTCGGCGCTTCGCTCTCCTCCGCCGAGGCGCCCTCCGCCGTGGCATCCTTGTCTTTGGCCTTGTCGTCGTTCACGTTGTAGCCCTTCTTCTTTTTGCTGAGCTTGCCTCCCATTTTGGATCTCTGGCCTCTGAGGACACAAAGATAAACGACGGTTAGCGTCGCACAAAGAGAATCATTCACGTTGAAGGAGGACAAACGGAAGTCGAGCTCATTGGAAGCTCCTCACAAGAAGTACATGAAAGAGAATAATAAGAATAGAATAATTCATGCATTCTGTGGATTAGCTTGCATAAAAGGAAGAGAAGAAGAAGATGCTCATAGAACCTTTATGGAACATCTCCCATGTTGCATACTGGTCCTCGGGGAACCTCCCAACATGAGCTTCTCTCTCGGAGAGTTCTGACTCAGTAGACGGGAGTTTATTTTGAAAGGACTGCATGCGCGTGGAAATTGAGCAGTAACTTATCGTAAGATGTCGTATGAATCGTTGTTTTGAGGATATACGATAAACCGGAGCGTCATGTAAAGCGCATTGAACATGGAACATGTCGAACATTGGTTTGATAAAAGGACTCGACACACACACACACACACACACACACACACACACACCACACACACACACCACACCACACACACACACACACACACCACACACACACACACACATCTCACACACACACACACACACACACACACACACACACACACACACCTCTCCGTTGGAGCATTGCTTCATGGGTTTCACCATCTGTCTACTCGGTGGGGGGGAGGACTTCAACGCCACATTAAATCAGGCTTATTAGGAGACTCGAGAACGGACCCGTTTGTTGTTTGAAATATGAAATCTGTATGTTGATGCGTAAAAATGCCAAAAAGAAAACTAACCGAGCGGTTTATTCTGCTCATTAGGGGAAAAGCTGGAGGAAAAAATAAATTCAGATGGAAGGATTTAAAAACTGAAATCTAAAGAGCTGCGTTCCAACCGTGACTGTGTTATGACAAGTAAATACTTTAATGTTTATTTACCGTCAACGATCTCAGAGTCACGACGGGGAAGAACTCAACAGTCCTCAGATTTAAATGAATTTTATATCCCAAAGACTCAAAGTGACAAACGAACAAGAGCCACACGTCTTCTGTCCGTGAGCGGTTTCCAAAATGTTAAGAAATGCCTTTTAAAATACAAATATTGTTGGATATATAGCAAAAATGAATCTCTACACTTCCACATATTAGGAAAAAACAAGAGAATATAGAATAAAAACAACTCATTCCTCATAAATACAATTCTTATTCAAGGTTTTAACTGTCTTCGAATGGAATTTAAATATAAACTTAACAATATGTTTTAAGTGTAACATCAAATTATAGTTGTTCTAAATTGTTCCATTTATTTGTCTCATTTTACCACGGCAATAATATTCTACATATTTCCTCTGACAAATGGAAAAAACTTACAATTATGTCTCAATGTTTGTCCATAAAATGAGTTATGGAGTAAGAGCAATAAAAAATAACTTGAATACGTCTGGACAAACATGACATTTGTTGAACTCATCTTTTCAAACGTGGTGATTTAAAAAAAAAAAAAAAAAAAAGATTTTTCCTCATTAATTGTGATCGGCATCAAAATCAGATTTTTCCTCAATCTGATATTTTAAAATCTGTCCAAAGAACTTTTCTTTCCTCACAGAACCGCCGGTGAATCCACTCAAAATGCTAACGGGCCTCGACGGCTATCTGCCGGTTCCTACCTCAGCTTCACACGGGGCCCACAATGGAGGTCTCTCTGCCGCATCGCACCATTTGACCCCCCCCCCCCCCGCTCCCCCCCGCTCGCGCTGCCGGTACAATGACTCACAATCATCCACACGGGACAATGGCCTCCTTTCGGCACGCTTCCTCGTGTGGTTCTAGTGTCTGAAGAACCGGGCGGGGCCGAGGCGACCCGGAGGAAAAGGCTCAGGTCTCGACTAGACCTGGGAAGCCCGACCCGCCAGCTGGGAGCTTCCAGCAGCACTTCACGAGGACAGTGGAAGAAGACCAGTTCATCTACCCTCATGACCACGAGGTGGAAAAGGGTCTTTAAAAAGGCCTTAACGGGTAGAATGTGTTAAATTACAACCACGAGGGAATTAGTAAATGTCCCGTAACTCCCCAAAGACACATGGTTCCTATCGCTCCATCTTTAAATTAACAGAGTGGATTTCTTGACCCATTAGGATTTGGAATGGAGCGTCTCCGTCCCCTTGGACACGGTTTCATTGGGACGGATCTGATAACGGCGAGAATCCCCGATCGCAATAGCCGTGAAATCGGTTCTCGACCGCGAAATCAACCCGCGTTCTCACAATTTATTAAACACAAGATTGAGGGAACTTAGAGCTGAGGGAACATAGCGTTAAGGGAACATAGGGTTAAGGGAACATAGGGTTAAGGGAACATAGGGTTGAGGGAACATAGAGCTGAGGGAACATAGTGTTAAGGGAACATATGGTTAAGGGAACATAGGGTTGAGGGAACATAAGATTGAGGGAACATAGAGCTGAGGGAACATAGGGTTAAGGGAACATAGGGTTGAGGGAACATAGAGCTGAGGGAACATAGTGTTAAGGGAACATATGGTTAAGGGAACATAGGGTTGAGGGAACATAAGATTGAGGGAACATAGAGCTGAGGGAACATAGGGTTAAGGGAACATAGGGTTGAGGGAACATAGAGCTGAGGGAACATAAGATTGAGGGAACATAGAGCTGAGGGAACATAGGGTTGAGGGAACATAGAGCTGAGGGAACATAGTGTTAAGGGAACATATGGTTAAGGGAACATATGGTTAAGGGAACATAGGGTTGAGGGAACATAAGATTGAGGGAACATAGAGCTGAGGGAACATAGTGTTAAGGGAACATAGGGTTGAGGGAACATAGCGTTAAGGGAACATAGTGTTACGGGAACATAGGGTTAAGGGAACATAGCGTTAAGGGAACATAGGGTTACGGGAACATAGGGTTAAGGGAACATAGCGTTAAGGGAACATAGTGTTACGGGAACATAGGGTTGAGGGAACAGTGTTCAAGGAAACATAATATTGAGGGAACATAGAGCTAAGGGAACATAGTGTTAAGGGAACATAAGATTGAGGGAACATAGAGCTAAGGGAACATAGTGTTATGGGAACATAAGATTGAGGGAACATATTGCTGAGGGAACATAGCGTTAAGGGAACATAATGTTACGGGAACATAGGGTTGAGGGAACATATTGCTGAGGGAACATAGCATTAAGGGATTATAGGGTTAAGGGAACATAAGGGAACATAACATATAGCTGAGGCAACATAGAGCTTAGGGAACATAAGATTCCACTTCCACTTAAGGAGGGAGGACAATTGAACGAGCTTCATGACCATTTGAGGTTTAGACACGACTGAGACTCCCTGAAGGATCCGCGCTCTCTTCAAAGACCTCCGTGGAATCTTTTAAGTGCAGGTGAACGAGATCAACACCACCGCGGCTTTTCTTTTCTCCCGTTCACCGTGTTCAGCGGTTGCCTCCCTCAACCGGCGAGTCTCTGGTGCCTCCGCCCGTCTCGCTGCCGAACACAACCGCCATCAGGAAGTTATTGGAAAGACGTTATTGATCTGCGATCTGAGTCGACGAGCGGTATCGGATGAGGAAAAAACTCCCTGAAAGGAACAGATGGATGAGTTCTCTGCGGATTCTTTTCTCACAGTCTCACTTCCTCTGGTGCCACTCGCCCACTCGGCGACGCCGCTCGGCTCCCTTTCATCCGTCTCGCCATTTCTTCTCTCCGCAAGCAATTCCTCCATCGTCCATCCGGCCTCCCCTCCTCTCCGTGTGACTTTGCTCTCGTCTGCTTCACCCGCGGTGTTTTTTCCATCCTGAGAATGTAGTTTTTAAATCCTTTGGAATTGCTTCGCCCGACTATTTGTGAAAGGTTCCTTCATTTCGGGAACATTTTAGCATCTTTGTTTCGTTTGATCTCATCGGTGTCTGTTCTGGTCAGCAAGTAAGCTCTGTAAACCTCTACAACAGCAGAAAGAAGATAGCAATCAGCGGGTGAACAAAATGCAGTATTACGCTGCCAGAGAGACATATTTAGCTCCATTGTTCACCTGCAGTCATCGCAAACACATCCAAATGGATGCTCATGTTGCTTGGTGTCTGCAATAAGCACAAAAAAATGACCTTTTAAAAAAGAATCCTTAGTTTTGTCACGACTAAAGAGGTCTTTGTAAATAGTGCCCAGATATGGTCTTCGCCTCTGTCAGAGATCTTGTTCTCTGTACGTTGTGTGCGGGTTGGATTGTAATGCCTTCCTCCTTGTTTCTCCGGTCCGGCAGATGGAGGTCCAGGAGGTCCTATTTAAATCCCTGGCCCTGGAGCTGTGGTGAGGTTCTGCGATCCTGCCGTCCAAGATGACACGGTAAAGGTTAAAGCTGCCACCACCCCCCCTCGTCCTGCTGGGACCCTCTCACGGCCCTTCCATTTCCATTGGAAAATCAACTTGACAGCAAGAGAGCAGCAGGAGCAGCAGGAGCACTCACTACAGTTTGGGTTCTGGACAGACGGACCAAGATCTTCTAAAGATCGTGCCATGAAAAGCTCTTTTTACCCTCCACACAAACAAAGTAGTCCATCGCCAGGTCACTACAGGAAAGACCCGTACCGGCTGCAAAGAAGTAACAAAACAAGCACACCATCCTCCTGCTTTACCAGAAGAGATGTGCAGTCACTTAATTGGGCAGTCCTCTTGGGGAGTGACGAGGTCACGGCCTGCAGATGCCCTCGAGGGGGGGGGGGGGGGGGGGGGGGGGGGGGGGTAGGTCTCTGGGGATGAAGCGTATCTATAAAGAGTTTCTGGGGTTCCAGTGTCGCCAGAGGACATCCGGGCCGGGACTTCCTTGTTTCCGCTCGCTGCTCATTGTTCACAGTCCGACTGGCAACTTGAGATGCGAGACTAGAGTTGTAGTTGAGGGATGTTTCCTTTTAAAGCAATGAAACATCTAAATCCTCACCGGACGATATCCAGTTGGGTTCCCCCGGTTCTTTGGCTCTGCACACAATCTGTTAACCTGCAGACCAGTTGGAGTGAAGCTGCTCCCGTAGTCAGGTGCACCTACTGGGCCCACTGGGAGGAAGATGGAGGTTTGACCTGAACCCTGTTTTCAGGACCAATGCGCTGAACGAACGTTCTCACCTGCTTCTATCGACGCCTTTTGGTTCGCTTGAATTACGTGGAAATGAACTGAATGTGTGATACTGACCTAAATAAACCTGGCCGGGGTGCACGGCTCTCTGACTTTTGGGGAGAGAACTGGCAGAACCCAATTTTGAATCCAGCCTGAAGCTCCAGCACACGCTCACTTCCTGTGTCACACTGACCTCCATCTTTAAAACAGCTGTTCCTCGTCACAGCGTCTCTGAACCGATCCACAAGCTCGATTAGCAGCACGACACAGCTTCACATCGATGTGTTCCTTTCAACGTTTTTAAGCAGGTATACCGGCGGAAAACCAGAATAAATGTGCACATTTGCACTCACTGTAACATAAATATCTGTGGATATGATCGTTTTAATACACTATATGTGTTAGGTGCAAAGATTGATATTCATCCCCCTTCTGTGCTTAAAATATTGCACTGAACTGGATTCGGGATGTGGTTAGCTTAGCTTAGCTTAGCATAAAGACTGGAAGCCGGGGGAAAGAGCTAGCCCGACAACAGCTCAGTAATTAGCATGCTGCATGTTGTTTGTTTATCCTGTACACAAACACACATGTACAATGACAATGTGTGCTTTTAGGGGAGTTATAATATATATATATATATATATATATATATATATATATATATATATATATATATATATATATATATATATATATATATATATATATATATATATCTATAGATGGAAAAGCATCCAAGCCCTGTGACATGTGAAGGACTACAGCGACGCTGTCGTTTACAGCACAGGCCTGAACGCCTCCTCCAGCTGCCATCCAGCTGGCTGATTTAGGATCAGCCTGTTTCACCAAAGCGGACAGGCTGGAAAACTGGAGCAGAAAATTTGGCCCAATCACTCACACTCACACACACTCTCACACTCACACACACACACACTCTCACACACTCTCACACAACCTGCACTGAGTTGGAAGGAACCGCGAGGAGCAGAGGATGCTGGGAGTTCCGAGCTCACAGTCAGCGAAGGCCAAATTTAAATATCTACTCGCTGAAACGACAGATTTGAATTCATAAAGATGTTTTTAGGGAGGATGAACTCTCACAAGTTAAAGGTCTGACTCTCCCACAGCGGTGTGCTAATTTAAAGTCTTGCCTGACGACATCAGAGCCAGAGATGATGCAATACGCACCGTCTCCACATCTTCCAGCCTGAAAAGCTCGGCGGCGCTCAGGATACAGTAGCCGGCACAAAGTGCTCCGTCGGGGGGACGTCGGTACGCGGTCCCCTGGGTCGGAGCTCGCAGCTATTTCTGTCCAACAGTAAACACTTTCAGTCCACAGGGAAAAAGGAAAGTAGCCTTTGTCTGCTGACTCCACGGTTCAAATGGTAATTCATGTACATTGTCCCTTTTTAAAATAAAGAAACGGGAGTCAACATGTTTAAAGCTGCTACAGGAAGACTTGTGTCTCCCATGAAGGCCTGCAGGTCGGTTGCAGACGGTCTATTCTACCTCTCCACTGGTTTTAAGGACCAAAACAATGAGATTATTATTAGAAATAAAGTGACATTGAGTTAAAAGGTATTTCGAATAAAGATCCTAATTGACATTCAATTTGCATTCATCTTCCACCTGAGCGACACAAAAAAAACACACACAATCCGTGTCCCTGTACACAAAAAAACAATAGATTGCATTTCGAGACTATATTTCTCGAACTAGCATGGGCTGCGTTAACAGCCGTTAGCACTACATGAGAGCTGCGGCCGTGAGCTAATCCGCGGTGCACGCTAACGCCGGCTACACAAACAAAGAGAAACTCGGATTGCAAAACACACACAAAGAGGGAGAGGCACTTCATTCTCTGCTCAGGTAGACACGACTCCTCTTTATATTTACAGCAAGTGGTTCGCTGTAAATATGAACACTGAATATCATTTAGAGAACCTTTGAAACCGGTTCTACGCCACAAAGGAGTCCTGGAGGTTTGTCAGATGAATTAATCAGTGATCAGAGTGCCCAAAAAACATTATCAATTTGTTTAAAGTCATATTATAAGTTAAAGGGGACGTCGGCATGCCAACACACGACAGAGTCAACTGTAATTACCATGTACACCCTCTTAGCTGAAGTCGATGGGATTGACCTGAAGACCTGAAGATGGCGCTCAAGTCGAGGGTTCATATGAGGGCGTTTAAAACAAAATAAATAAATGTACACATATGAGGGCGTTTAAAACAAAATAAATAAAGCTTGTTTTGGGGGTTTGTCCTGAAGCAGGAAGTGATCCAAACTAAGTCATGGCTTTGTTCTGGAGAGCAGTGTAATTACCCAGAGTACACACAGACTGCCCACTGCTTACTCTGGCCTGAGGCTCAACACACACACACCCAGCCACGAGCATTCAAGCTAATGCTAAACGCACATTCAGAGGCATAAATAAACACACACACACACACACATATATTCGTTGGTGTTTAGAGGATCAATCCTCAAATTGACAGCGCTGGGCTGGAGATGCTTATTGATCAAAAACAGAGAGCCGCTGATGAAAGCCGGTGAGGCGCTCCGAGACGATTCTTACCGAGCCGGTTATCACCGAACACGACATCACCGAACACCGAACACGACATCACCGAACACGACATCACCGAACACGACATCACCGAACACGACATCACCGAACACCGAACACGACATCACCGAACACGACATCACCGAACACCGAACACGACATCACCGAACACGACATCACCGAACACGACATCACCGAACACGACATCACCGAACACGACATCACCGAACACGACATCACCGAACACGTCATCACCGAACACGACATCACCGAACACGTCATCACCGAACACGACATCACCGAACACCGAACACGACATCACCGAACACGACATCACCGAACACGACATCACCGAACACGACATCACCGAACACGACATCACCGAACACGACATCACCGAACACGTCATCACCGAACACCGAACACGACATCACCGAACACGACATCACCGAACACGACATCACCGAACACGACATCACCGAACACGACATCACCGAACACCGAACACGACATCACCGAACACGACATCACCAAACACGACATCACCAAACACGACATCACCAAACACGACATCACCAAACACGACATCACCAAACACGACATCACCAAACACGACATCACCAAACACGACATCACCAAACACGACATCACCAAACACGACATCACCAAACACGACATCCCCAAACACGACATCACCAAACACGACATCACCAAACACGACATCACCAAACACGACATCACCAAACACGACATCACCAAACACGACATCACCAAACACGACATCACCAAACACGACATCACCAAACACGACATCACCAAACACGACATCACCGAACACAACATCACCGAACATATTGAATAATTTTGTTCCCCCGTGTGAAACGAGGAGTCGGCGTTCACGTTTTCGTCACCTAACTCGAGTACTTCTGTAGCTATTTTATAGTTTACTTTGAAAAGATCGTCAGATGTAACGAGTAGAAGAAAAAGAACCGTGGGATGAATACACGCTGGTACTCATAGTACAACCATAAGTGTTCATAAACTACACTAAAAGACGTTCACCACAGCTGGAGCTCAATGCAACACCCTCTACTCACAATATTCACCTTAAAATGCACTTGATTTAATATATATATATATATATATATATATATATATATATATATATATATATATATATATATATAATATTTGGCAGCAACTTCTTACAAAAGTGATCGATGTCAGAAGTTAGTAAAGTTTCGGCTGAGGCAAGAAAATATAACCTAAAGATATATAATTGAGAACCAATCACAGCCCACCTTAAAGGTTCAATGTTCAATGTTCGATGTTGTGGATTTAATTTAATGCGATGAAGCGCCGCCGTTTGGCCGGCCGCCATGTCTCGTGTGGACGAATAGAAAAGCTGCTCGTCAAAACCATAAAACATAATAAATACCGTCAATGCAGAAGGAGAATGATTGACGTGTCCGTCAGTGGGTGGTTCTCGCTCGAGGCCGTTGCACAAGAGTTATGTGGCGAAGGACGCGGTGAATACAGTGACCTCGCCTTCCTAAATATTTGAACAGGGAGGGTTCAGATGCTGGAGGAAGGACTTCCCATCAAACTGACGGACGGTCGGATGGATGCAAACAAAAGCAGAACTGAGTTGACCTTTAGACCCGAAAGCCGACTCCAACAATAGAAATACAAAAAGGTTCTACGGAGAACTCTCTTGTATTCCAAGGGAAACCATCCAGGAGGTTCTACCAGAACTTAGGCAGAGCGCTTGGGTTCCCACCACACTGACGCTGCGGGAATACCCAGAATGCATCATGCCTCACACACACACACACACACACACACAATTACTTTGGCGCAAATGGAGACAGATAAACACACACACTGTTTATTAATGAGCAATGGACAGTCTGAGAAATATGTGACCTGTCCACAGCTCGGCTTCCTGCACACACACACACACACACACACACACTCAGCCATCAGTCAGCCCCAAGGTTGCTAAAAAGGAAACAAAAAGGGGCCCTTTGTCACGAAATGTAAACTAACCCAAACATTCTCATTTAAAGAGACAGCGCGGCTAAGTGTAGACTCACGTTTTCAACCAAATATTATAGACGCACATCTCGTTGATAAAAGGTGCCACTTTGGGATTCAGAATGTGGGTCCTGATGCTGAAGTCAGCGCTCGTTTGTGGGGAAACGTGCGCTGCAGAGTAGTGTCACTCCTCTCTCCGGGACCAGAACCGCGGCCTCGTTTTAAACCGGTGAGTAAACCTTGCTTTGTATTTTTCGGGGGAAGCTGAGCAGAGAAACGTCAGCTGAAGCCGTCCAGCTCATGACCGGCGAGAGTCAAGGACGTTTCCTCTGCAAAAGTTATTTTTCCACTCAGTCATCAGCAGGAGGCCAGCACCATATTTGGTGTTTGTTTGTTTTAACCGCCCGTGGTACCAGACGGGTGGTGTTCACCGTGTCACCGCGGTTCAGACGTGAAGCCGTCACCCAGCGGCCCGTCGGATTGTTCTCATGAAACAATCCATCATGAAGCATAAATACAAAGCTTCAGATGCAGTTAGGACTCAGATGACGGACACGGATCCTCCAGCGTCGCAACATCGATGCCGACACGTTCGACTCAAGTGTTAAACATTTTATGCAAAAATTAATCTGTATTGTAAGATTAAATAATAAACACAGGACTTTTCACCCAGGAGACCGCCCTCTGTGACAACTTTACGACGTTTTTAGTACCATTTTTTTTGTACAGTTGTTTTACGTACATATCGTTTTACGTGGTGTTTTTTGTACCGTTGGTTTACGTGCTGTTAATTTTACGTATCGTTGTTGTTTTACGTACCGTTGTTGTTTTACGTACAGTTGTTGTTTTACGTACAGTTGTTGTTTTACGTACCATTGTTTTACGTACCATTGTTTTACGTACCGTTGTTGTTTTACGTACCGTTGTTTTACGTACCATTGTTTTACGTACCATTGTTTTACGTACCGTTGTTGTTTTACGCGTACTGTTGTTCTTTTATGTACAGTTGTTGTTTTACGTACCATTGTTTTACGCCTACCGTTGTTGTTTTAGAAAAGGCAAAGAAGAAACTCTCCTATTATGAATAGAATACATGTGTTCTGTGCCTCTTTATCTGCTCCACCTCCAGTATAATATTAACAGGACTGAACTCATGTTCTACCGACACTCCGTTTCAATGATGTGGAACAATCTCCACGATCTGTTTACGTAACGTTCCTTCGCTGCAGGCCTCCTCAGTATTTTTTGGGCCTTTTTGAGGATCTGGACCTCCTCGTCCTCTCGTTGCCTCTGAAGTGGTCTCGATGGGTCGGCCCCGTCGGCAGAGCAGGTCCCGCTTCCACGCCACCTCGTAAATGTCACGCCAGGCCTCTAAAACTCTGCAACACCTTCTACATGCAAGGCTTTTTTTGGCGGATGCCCTTCGATATAGTTTTTTGATCGGCAGCAGAAACCAGAAGCAGAGGTCGAAGAGGCAATAAAACCTCCCGTGTGCTCAGTGTGGCTATGAAAGAAAGAAAAAGGACCTTGAAAGAAGCAAACGGTCACTTTGAAAGGGTTGAAAAGGTTTTCCTCTTTCTACTGAACTAAAGTAACTTTTAATTGTTAGTAATCTTACTTACTTTTCACACGAGTTTTCTCCATGGTTACGAATGGGTTCTCAGTGGCATATATATGTATGTACAAAATGAGTCACACAGTGGAAACAAACTTCTCTTCTTCACTTAAGGGCACATTTAAAAGGAAATATTGCCGTTTAAGAGGCTGTAAAGTGAAGCGATGCATTGTGTTCGAGGATGTCGGCTCCATGTCGGCTGGTCGTGAACCTGATGAACCTCGATAGGATGAAACCGTCACATCCTCCGGATATACGAGGCTGAAAGAACACCGGATGAGTTTTAAGATAAGAAAGCGATGAATAAATTTCTGATGTTGTAAACTGGAGTTCTGAGTTTGGGAAGAGGAATAGCATCAAATTCCCCAGAGGACTCTCATCCTCCGGGTCTCTGGGGACAGGAAGTGGAGCCTGTCCACAGCAGACGGAGTATTTCCTCCTGGAAACGCCGTCAGCAGATTGAAATATATTCCTCCACGAGCAAAAACTAATCCCTGGATTGCATTCGAGATTCCTTTTAACTATAAATCATTACGTAAATGTAATGTTTTTGAGATGGAATGTTTTTGAGATGATTAAAAAGGCTCACAGGAGGTTTTGTTACGTAATCTTTTATTACTGTATTTTGATCATTTGTAGCAAACCGTAATCTATATTTATTTATTTTTGAGTAATAACCGAAAGAACTTTGTTTTATTAAGCGGGGGAGCTATGAATAAATTAACTATAGAGACCAAAACTCTTCTTGATACCAGGCTGTAAAGATTTGTGGCTGTAAAGTTGGTCTTTTTCACATTGAGCCTCAAGTGGTCGTTTGAGGAACTGCTGTTCGTGGCTCTTCCCTGTTGACCTGTGTTTCGTTCAAGAACCACACAATACATCATTCAGCTGTATCAGCACACATGTTTGTTTGTTTTAACATATCAATTAACACAAAGATTACAAATCTGGCGTAAATTATCCTGAAAATGTCAAATTGAATTACCTCCATGCAAAGAACGGCGAGCAAAAAGCCTTTCTGTTCAAACTGTGACCAGCCAGAGAGGATCGGAGAGAGAGCACACACACACACACACACGCACACACACACACGCACACACACACACACACACACACACACACACACACACAGTTTGTAAAATACTTCCTGAAAACTGTTGTTTTCAATACGTGACAATGAAGTCCAGAACTGACCTCCCCGTGAACCACATGGGCCGTCATAAATCCGCCACGCAGCGCCCACTGACGCATCAGTGATGTGCAACTAGAACTGAAGCGCTGGCCAATGGCGCCGACCCGTCCGTCTCCTAAACGGTGCGACGCCCTGCAGCCCCTCTCGGTCTTTCCAAAGGCGCTCTGAGTCCTCTCAATTAGGAGAGCTGCAACTGGTGTAGCCAAAACAACCGCAGTGTTTTCATACCAGCGACTCCGCCGGAGCCGTTCATCCACAACACCTGATTTATTACTGTGGGAACCCAAACCGTGCATCATGTTGAGTAGAGGATCTACTTCCTGAGGCATGTGTGGGCAGCTGTGGGCGGAGTTTGCCATAATGTATGCTATTCATTTAGCAATTAGCTCCGTAATGTAATCGAGTTGGAAAAATTGAAAACGGCAAAGAAAAATAAAGAAGAGCAAAAGTCCGTACTTTGGGATGCAAATTGGCGGAAGGTGTGTAATGCAGCTTTTAAACGACGACACGTTCCGATGCATTAAATATTCATCTCAACAGTCCTTGGCAGCCGGCTGAAGGACGGCGTGAAAAAAGCAAAAAAAGCGCATCTCATTAAAAGGAGAAAAGAGGCGTAAGTGTGTTTACAAAGTGAACAGAAAAACGACGAGATCTCACCAACATCTCACTACACGTTCCAGATGTTGGCTCAAGGCCACGTTCCGTGGAAGGAGTCCATACAGTTTACAAATGTTCACACACACGACGCATTGTTCTGGAGTCTTCCACGAGTCAGATTCCTTTTTGACATAATCTCCTAAAAGCGTCATGACGATGGTTGCCATGCGTTTCTAGAACCTTCCGCAGATCCCCAAAACCAGTTTTTTTAGTACGAACGCGTCGACGGTGTCTTCGTCGTACTCGCAGCGAAGCGTTCTCACTTCCTGTCGGACGGAACGCATCGTCCGCTGTCCAAACAGGAAACAGTGTGCGGGCATTGTGTCTCACAGAAGCACCGTTTGTGTCGCGGGTCGGCCGTTTGTGCGTCGCCTTTGTTCACGTCGAATGTCGGACACGATGCGTCGTCTGGCCGCCGTATCGGGGGTCCTCGCTCTCGGGTTGATGGAGAACAGCTGATTGTCTCCAAAGCCCGCTGCTTAAACATGTCACTCCTGATGGATTGTGGGTCGTTAGACCACCATGAAGTCCCTAACATACGACGTGCACTGCAGGATGGACGCCGTTCTGTAATACTGGTCTACATGGGGATGGGATTCATGCAGTAATTGTGATTTGAACCCTGGACCCTTAATTGGTCAGTTGATCTTTTATTTTGCCTCTGAACCAGCGATCCACACTACTATTTGTTAGTTTGTTAGCTAGGGCTACCTGTAGGTAGCTAGCGCTACCTGTTTCCTAGCGAGCTAAATTAACTCCTAATCGGCAGGAAGAGTGTTTTTGTTTTTCTGGCGTCGGGTCTCCATCAGGCTTCCCGTTTCAGCAAAGTAGCCTTCGTGAAGTTAGCAGGTGTTTCCATTCAAAGAGCATCAGGCGTGACGCCACGTTCATGTCATGAGGGAGTTTACAGCATCAAAGTCCAACAAACAAATGCTTCTGAAAGCTTTCTTATGAACTACTGAGCGCGTGTTAATTCAAAAGTGACTGTAACAACAACAATGGATGACTAATGTCGGCCAGAGCTTGTTTGTTCAAGGTAATTAAAGCTCGATTTAATGGCTACCGAGCCGTATTCATCTTAACAAGACCAGCTCTTCAGTTATAGATCCACCGGCAAACGTGTATAAACAAAGCCGTCTGATTGGTCGACGTTGTCAGGAAGCGGTTTGGGTCGAGAGGGAACGTCTTCTGAACTAACCGCGGCGCTTCGTCACGGTGTCGCCGTGTAATACGGCGGCCGCGTGGACATCGTGTCCATAAAACACTCAGATTGATGCAAAGTCCTTTGAGTCCTGGACGATACGCGAATGAGAACGTCCCTTTTGTTTGTTTTTGACGGTTGTTTCTTTCCCCCGTATGGAAAGCTGCCGGTTGGTTCTTGGCCTCTCTGATCAGGCCGCGCGGCAGCGGCCATTTTGAGCGCGTAGTGCTCTGTACACGTAAGATAAGCTGCAATAAAGTGCACATCATAAACCACGAATCAAAATGGACGCCGAGCGGAATCGGGAGGGCGGACGCATTAGTCCCTCTTCAAAAAGGAGACTCGCTCCCCAAACTGTTGTGACAGCCGGCTCTATCTTCCACTCCATCACGGGGTCCTGCCAATACTCCTTCCTCCCAACACACACGCCGCCTCCTCTTCTTCCTCCTCCTCCTCTTCCTCCTCATCTTTCTCCTCCTTCTCCTTCTCTTCTTCCTCCTCCTCCTCTTCCTCCTCATCTTTCTCCTCCTCCTCCTTCTCCTCTTCTTTCTCCTCCTCCTCCTCCTCATCTTTCTCCTCCTCCTTCTCCTCCTCCTCCTCTTCCTCCTCGTCTTTCTCCTCCTCCTCCTCCTCCTCTTCTTTCTCCTCCTCCTCCTCCTCTTCTTTCTTATCCTTCTCCTCCTCCTCATCCTCCTCCTCTTCCTCCTCTTCCTCCTCATCTTTCTCCTCCTTCTCTTCTTTCTCCTCCTCCTCCTCTTCTTTCTCCTCCTCCTCCTCTTCTTCTTTCTCCTACTCCTCCTTCTCCTCTTCTTCTTTCTCCTCCTCCTCCTCTTCTTCCTCCTCCTCCTCCTCCTCATCTTTCTCCTCCTCCTCCTCCTCTTCTTTCTCCTCCTTCTCCTCTTCTTCTTTCTCCTCTTCTTCTTTCTCCTCCTCTTCCTTCTCCTCCTCCTCTTCTTTCTCCTCCTCTTCTTTCTCCTCCTCTTCCTTCTCCTCCTCCTCTTCTTTCTCCTCCTCCTCTTCTTCCTCCTCCTCCTCCTCATCTTTCTCCTCCTCCTCCTCCTCCTCCTCTTCTTCTTTCTCCTCCTCCTCCTCCTCCTCCTCCTCCTCCTTCTCCTCCTCCTCCTCCTCCTCGACACGCTGTGAGACAGGAGACTTCAAGAGCTGTCAAGCACTCTGTCTGCAGGCTTTCAAAGGAATCCTCATCTTAAGTTTTTGTCTTTCTTTAAACGCTCTATTGAGGGTTTTTTTTTTGGGGGGGGGGGGGGGGGGGGGGGGTTGGTTGACCTTTGACCTTTGCATCCTGCGGAAACCTTAAGTACCTGCGGCATGCTCATTATGCAAGCCAGAAGCCAAATAACAGGAAGTTGTGTTAAGCTCCAATTAATTCCTTAAATCAGTGTGAATGCACGACACTGCAGTGTCTATTAATTCAGACAACATTAATCAGATTTTAATAAGCGCTGCACTGTGTCGTAACCAGTGTTTGTCTGATGTCGTGTTGCGAACAGAAATAAGGACTCGGTGTTCTCCGCTGTGTTTGCATGTTATCGTGATGTACAGACGCTTTGTGCTTTAATAGCGTCTGGTTTCAACCACACACGCAGAACAACAGGCGCTCAGTATCGGCTCATCATAATCTTATTAATAACTACATCTGTGTGAGATTCTCAGGGAGGCCGACACAGGAGTTACGATCGCAGACCGTCGTGCCAAAATACCGCCATGTGAGGAAAGTCCACTTTAGACATGTGACTTTCAGACATGTTCAGGGGTAACTAGGACCTGGCGTAACGAGGACCCGGCGTAACGGAGACCTGGCGTAACAAGGACCCGGCGTAACGAGGACCCGGCGTAACGAAGACCCGGCGTAACGAGGACCCGGCGTAACGTGGACCCGGCGTAACGAGGACCCGGCGTAACGAGGACCCGGCGTAACGAAGACCCGGCGTAACGAAGACCCGGCGTAACGAAGACCCGGCGTAACGAAGACCTGGCGTAACGAGGACCTGGCGTAAAGAGGACCTGGCGTAAAGAGGACCTGGCGTAACGAAGACCTGGCGTAACGAAGACCTGGCGTAACGAAGACCTGGCGTAACGAGGTCCCGGCGTAACGAGGTCCCGGCGTAACGAGGTCCCGGCGTAACGAGGTCCCGGCGTAACGAGGACCCGGCGTAACGAAGACCCGGCGTAACGAGGACCCGGCGTAACGAAGACCCGGCGTAACGAGGACCCGGCGTAACGAGGTCCCGGCGTAACGAGGTCCCGGCGTAACGAGGTCCCGGCGTAACGAGGACCCGGCGTAACGAGGACCCGGCGTAACGAGGACCCGGCGTAACGAGGACCCGGCGTAACGAGGACCCGGGGTAACGAGGACCCGGCGTAACGAGGACCCGGCGTAACGAGGACCCGGCGTAACGAGGACCCGGCGTAACGAGGACCCGGGGTAACGAGGACCCGGCGTAACGAGGACCCGGCGTAACGAGGACCCGGGGTAACGAGGACCCGGGGTAACGAGGACCCGGGGTAACGAGGACCCGGCGTAAAGAGGACCCGGCGTAACGAAGACCCGGCGTAACGAGGACCCGGGGTAACGAGGACCCGGCGTAACGAGGACCCGGCGTAACGAGGACCCGGCGTAACGAGGACCCGGCGTAAAGAGGACCCGGCGTAACGAAGACCCGGCGTAACGAGGACCCGGCGTAACGAAGACCCGGCGTAACGAAGACCCGGCGTAACGAGGACCCGGCGTAACGAGGACCCGGCGTAACGAGGACCCGGCGTAACGAGGACCCGGCGTAACAAAGACCCGGCGTAACGAGGACCCGGCGTAACGAGGACCCGGCGTAACGAGGACCCGGCGTAACAAAGACCCGGCGTAACGAAGACCCGGCGTAACGAGGACCCGGCGTAACGAGGACCCGGCGTAACGAGGACCCGGCGTAAAGAGGACCTGGCGTAACGAAGACCTGGCGTAACGAGGTCCCAGCGTAACGAGGTCCCGGCGTAACGAGGACCCGGCGTAACGAAGACCCGGCGTAACGAGGACCCGGCGTAACGAGGACCCGTCGTAACGAGGTCCCGGCGTAACGAGGACCCGGCGTAACGAGGACCCGTCGTAACGAGGTCCCGGCGTAACGAGGACCCGGCGTAACGAGGACCCGCGTAACGAGGACCCGGCGTAACGAAGACCCGGCGTAACGAAGACCCGGCGTAACGAGGACCCGGCGTAACGAGGACCCGGCGTAACGAGGATCCGGCGTAACGAGGATCCGGCGTAACGAGGACCTGGCGTAAAGAAGACCCGCCGTAACGAGGACCCGGCGTAACGAGGACCCGGCGTAACGAGGACCCGGCGTAACGAGGACCTGGCGTCACATTTACACCTGATCTCCTTTTAACTACGTGACACGTAACAGAGGAACTGCAGGAGCATTGCACTTCACTCGATGTCATTATGAGCAAACATAAAGCACGGCGACCTTGAGTGCCTTGAAAGGCGCCTTATAAAACCAATGTATTATTATTATTATTATAACTTTATCATGAAACTAAGGAGAAAACCAGAGGCCGGACAGAGAGGGGGACTATTTCTCTGTGATGGGGTGAGACCTGGGAGGAGGGATATGTCTAATTACTGCTTTTCTGTCTTTTTCCAGAAGCGCAGTCCAACTCCAGTGAGCCACGGTAGAGATGGATATGATCTGCACACATTAAAGACAGAGAGGCTCCTTTTGGCTTCAGAGGAGGATATATATTCCTCTCTTTGTCTTTGCTTTCAGCTCGGCTTCTGTCTCTCGTGTCAATCGATAGCACTCCGGCTTAGAGCCCCCCACCGCCCCCACTGTCCATCTGTCTGCATGGATCCCCGAAGGCCCCGAAGGCCCCGGAGGCCCTGAAGGCCCCTCGGCTTCCCACCCGGAGCCAGACGTGGTCCGACATCAATCGATACCTGCAGAGCGGTGACAGCTCTGGGAATGAAACCAGCAACTCTGATGGGAAATGTTGTGGGTTTTTTGTGCATGTTTTAGCTCGTTAGCTGCAAATTGTGCAGATATTTTACATCAGTTATCATCAGCTTCTTACTTTTCTGACAGCAGTTATTTTCCACTAAATGAGACGTTAGTTCCTGCTCACTTTAGTCCTCAGAGGTTCCTTCATATCTTTACAGCGGTCTAGGAACATTACACAGAGTCAGGTGGTCTGTTTATGATATTATATGTGTTTGTTTGAGTCATAACTCCCGACTGCTTTCCGGGGACTCTTCTGTTAACGTTTATTTATGAGTCGCGGCGCGCGGAAGAAAAAACCCATAAAGCACCATCACGGGAATCGTCTTTCACATCGTTCCATAAATCTGCCGCATGAAGGCAGGCGAAGATTCCCCTCCCACGTTTACAAGAAACAGTGAGACGGTCCCATCGACTTCCAGATTACCAGTAGGCCCAATACATTTACTAAAGGAACCAAGGACTGAGGAAAGGAGACACGGAAGGAGACACGGCAGTAAAACAACAACCCGGTGGCTTCAGGCGGAGGTCTGAGAACACCACGGACGGGTCGGGTGCCTCCTCCTCGTCTGGCCCTCCGAGCATCTGAAGCGACCCGTCACCAGATTGGACGTGGCGGGCGTCCGCTGTCCCCAGAGAGAGAGAGAGAGAGAGAGAGAGAGAGAGAGAGAGAGAGAGAGACCTGCAGTCAGACCAGGCGAGGAGACAAAGCCGACTCTAAACTCCAGCTAACCCCGGAAAAAAAAAGAGCCGCGGGGGCCGAGAGCCAAGACACACATCATCATCATCATCATCATCATCATCATCCTGCAGCAGCACCGGCCGACTGGCCGTCTAGACGGGACTCTAATTGGTGGATCTGGTCTCAACTGGGCTACAGACACGCCGACCTTTAAAAAGAACGGCGAGCTCGCCCCGGGTTTATGTTCAGCCCCAATTCATTTATATCTGATGATATTTCAGAGAGATTTAATAAAATAACCGTTATTAATTGTATTCCAGATTAAAGGAAATGTGACTATATTATATATTCTAAATTATGGTATTCATTGTATTAAAAAAATATATGAGATATTATAGTGAATTTATACTAAATACGACATAATACAAAAAGATTATAATAAAACCATAATTAATTAGAAATATTATTAGGAACTTGGGGATAGTGAAATATGATATCAAAACTATTAATATATACTATATTTTATATGATTTAATTAATTAAAAACTCGAAAAACTAACTATTTAATATATTTTAATTAAATTAAATTAAATATATATTTATTTTGCATGTATATTTTCAATAATTCCAACTTTTTAATTATTAAGTAAACAAAATAAAAATCAATCCAAATATTTTAGAATAATTAAAAAAAAAAAAAATGAATGCATTAATTTTAATCTTGAAAAGACTAATAATATATTTTGTATACAAGTAAAATTTGACAAATGTAAAGTTCTAGTATCAGGCAGTGTCAAATATTGAATTACCCATAATAGAACATAGTTCAGACTCCTTCGTCTCGCAGTTGAGAAAAAAAGAAAAGAAACAGAAAATATATTCTTGTAATTTTCTTCCCGTCCACACTTTCCCTCTCGTTGATGGGAGGCGACAGAACTGGAACGAGAAGAAGGCCGCCGCGCACCTACGAGACGAGGGCGAGCGAGGCGAGGGTGAGGGAGACGAGGGCGACGAGGGCGAGCGAGGCGAGGGTGAGGGAGACGAGGGCGACGAGGGCGAGCGAGGCGAGGGTGAGGGAGGCGAGGGCGACGAGGGCGAGCGAGTCGAGGGCGAGCGAGGCGAGGGTGAGGGAGACGAGGGCGACGAGGGCGAGCGAGGCGAGGGTGAGGGAGACGAGGGCGACGAGGGCGAGCGAGGCGAGGGTGAGGGAGACGAGGGCGACGAGGGCGAGCGAGGCGAGGGTGAGGGAGACGAGGGCGACGAGGGCGAGCGAGGCGAGGGCGAGCGAGGCGAGGGTGAGGGAGACGAGGGCGACGAGGGCGAGCGAGGCGAGGGTGAGGGAGACGAGGGCGACGAGGGCGAGCGAGGCGAGGGTGAGGGAGACGAGGGCGACGAGGGCGAGCGAGGCGAGGGTGAGGGAGACGAGGGCGACGAGGGCGAGCGAGGCGAGGGTGAGGGAGACGAGGGCGACGAGGGCGAGCGAGGCGAGGGCGAGCGAGGCGAGGGCCACGAGGGCGACGAGGGCGAGCGAGGCGAGGGCGAGCGAGGCGAGGGCCACGAGGGCGACGAGGGCGAGCGAGGCGAGGGCGAGCGAGGCGAGGGCCACGAGGGCGAGCGAGGCTCATCGGTGCTGAAGGCCGACGGCAGCAGGAGAACCACCGTGTCCTCCACGTCCAACCAAAACACAGGGAATGGATGCCATTGGCTCCACGGAGCTTCATGACACTTGTATTCTTCTCTGTGTAATCTGTTCGTGGTGTTCCAGGTTTGTGCTGAAACAAGATGGCCGACGCCCGCCTCGCGGATGAAAGAGAACGTTCAAGCTCGCTGATCTGTAACTCTCACCGCAACAGGAACGTCCTGCAGTTAATAATTGATTTATATCAGATCAATATCAGAAATGCCTCCATTTGAAGTCACCAGACAGGAATGCCACAAGGGGGGGGAGGTGGGAGGGGGGGGGGGGGGGGGGGCTGAAGCAAAGAGGTATTATTTAACCACAAGTGATGAATCTTCCTGTTTTGGGCAAACGCATGTGTTGTTAAGATTGAAAAGGCCTCATAATAGACTCATAATCTGTCCCTCTTCTGTCCCGGGGTCCATAAACGTCGCCGGCTTGGGCTTTTTTTTTTTTTTTTTTATATCGCCAAATGATTTTTACAAAATCCACGAGAACGAGTGACGGAGTGAGCGAGTTGGGCTTCAGCAGAGAGAGCGAGGGGCGAGTTGTAACTTCTGTAAAAGACGAGGCGCGATGTGACAGACGGCACTCGTGGTGGAAGGAAGGACGAGGATGAGGACGGGGACGAAGACCAGGACCAGGACCAGGACGAGGACCAGGACCAGGACGAGAACGAGGACGAAGACGAAGAAGAGGACGAGGACGAAGACGAGGACGAAGACGAAGACGAGTACGAAGACGAGTACGAAGACGAGTAACGAAGACGAGGAAGAGGTCGGGGACGAGGACGAAGACAAGGACGAAGAGGACGGGGACGAAGACGAGTACGAAGAGGACAAGGACGAGGACGAAGACGAGTACGAAGAGGACGAGGACGAAGGCGAGGAGGAAGACGAGTACTAATACGAGGACGAAGACGAGTACGAAGAGGACGAGGACGAAGGCGAGGAGGAAGACGAGTACGAAGACCAGGACGACGACCAGGACGAAGAGGACGAGGACGAAGACGAGGAGGAAGACGAGTACTAATACGAGGACGGGGACAAGGACGAGGACGAAGATGAAGAAGAGGACGAAGGCGAGGAGGAAGACGAGTACTAATACGAGGACGGGGACAAGGACGAGAACGAGGACGAAGATGAAGAAGAGGACGAAGACGAGGAGGAAGACGAGTACGAAGACGAGGACGAAGACGAAGACGAGGACGAAGACGAGTACGAAGACAAGGACGAAGAGGACGAAGACGAGGAGTAAGACGAGGACGAAGACGAGGAAGAGGATGGGGACGAGGACGAAGACAAGGACGAAGAGGACGGGGACGAGTACGAAGACTTTCTTTGTTGTGTTATTCCACTTGACTGAGGCCTATATTTACCATAAGATAATAACCTTTTTCATACCGTCGTCATGTTTTCTCGGCTGTGTTTTGTGCAATAATGGACATTTCTTCGGTTTTCAGGGATGGAAATGACAGAATTAGACAAAAACAGACGTTCCCATTTCATCTTTCATATTTGTAGGTGTTGAACCTAAAAATATAGTAATAGTAAAAGTAAAAAACTGTAATCAGTCAACTTCCCAAAGAAAACCCACGACCTCCACGACTACTCACTAAGACGACTCTCAATCAATCAAACTGGCCGGCCGGCTCGCCGCCGTGGAGGAAGTCTGTAACGCAGACCGGAGTTTGAAAAGAAACAGAAACTTCTTCTGGCTTCGCCGCAGCTCGTAAACAACCAACTCTTGACACGTTTATCTTCTCACTGCAGTCACTTCCTCATTCCACACCCAAACTCATTCAAAGCAAACAAACGGGATCGGCTGTTCCAGCGACACGGCGTAAACGTATGAAGCTCGTCTTCATAATCGTGGCGCTCTTGGTCGAGTGAGGGGACGAATAGAAACCCCTCGTGGTGAATCATCACGGTGAAACGGCTCGTTTGTTCTGCCTCTTTGCAGATGACTGGATGGTGGTTGTATACCCAGTATACCAAGTGGTATTACCCAGTATACCCAGCCAGAACATCACATGACTGTTTTGTTAGTTATTTAATTGACTAGTATTATTCTTTTTGTATATATTGTGCATGTTTCTTATGTTTCTATTCAATGTTTTGTATATATTATTCATTTTATTGCTTACCTCTATATCAAAAGGTATGAGAAACACATAAAGAAGCCAAAATGTAAAATAAATCTAAATAAGGTCTTTTCCATGTGGGAATGAGCGGAGCTAACAGCTCAGGGTAACGGAAGTTGCGTTGAGTAAGATTATGATGCTTTCAAGCTGTATTCAATACGAAGGTGAAGGTCAATAATTAGTGAACAGAGATTACGGATGGATGGATGGATGAATACATCGTCACGTTATCGTGATGCGGTCAAATGTGATCTTGGAAAATGTAGTTTCTGGTGTGAAACTTGAGCAAAGTTGGCAAGAAAAAAAGTATGCAAATGATAATAAAAGGTGTGCATGTTTAAAAACATGTGATTTATTGTTTAGTTTTTTTAACGCGGCATCAAATTGGGTATCGAGAATCGCGCTATTTCACTGGTTTTGGTATCGACTACTACATTTCTGGTATTGTGGCAGCCCTAACACAAGACATGCACATGCAATAACATAAAATATATATATATATATATAAATGTTCATAAACAAACACAATCAAATCATTCATGCTATCTGTGCACTGCGCTGCAGGCCGCAAGGCAGCCAGCATCTGGCCATCCCATCCCATGCTTCTCTTCCTTCCAGCAACACAACCTGCTCCCATAAAACACGACTGCCCCGCCCGACACTGTCTGCTCATTTAGTTTGAATCAAAAGGAGATCTTATTTTTTGTTCAGAAAATGAGGAGAGATTATTTCACCTGCTGCATTTAATACTTATTTTCTTATTTCCCGATACTCAAACTGCAGATGAATGTAACCTCGCTATCACAATGGGGTGATTGTCTCTTTTAATGAGAATTCCAGGAGCAAAACCTGATCCCGTTGAGTTTAATTGTCCACTCGCTCAGCGGTGATGACTCAACCTGCACCTGTTCACCACTTTCCTGCACACTCGGCCTCCCATTGTGCTGCTTCGCTAACGAGCCTCGGCCGCACGTTTAATTAAGACGGATGGAAGTGATCCTGTTGATCATGTGACTCAGTGGGCCCTCAACAAAGAGTTTTATTTGACATCTGGACACAAAGAGGGGATCTCTCTCTCTCTCTCTCTCTCTCTCTCTCTCTCTCTCGTTGTCTAAACCTGACTTCCTGTTAAAACGGAAGTTCTATAATGAGGGACAACGAGGGGAGGCTACAACGAGGGACGACGACTACATCGATGGACGACTACAACGATGGACGACTACAACGATGGACGACTACAACGATGGACGATTAAAACGATGGACAACTAAACGAGAGACAACCAGGGACGACTGCAACGAGGGACGACGACTACAATGGACGACTACATCGATGGACAACTACAAAGATGGAGGACTACAACTAGGGACGACTACAATGAGGGACGATTAAAACGAGAGACAACCAGGGACGAATACAACCAGGAACAACCAGGGAAGACTACAACAAGGGACAACCAAGGAAGTCTACAACAAGGGACAACCAGGGATGACTACAACCAGGGAAGACTACAACAAGGGACAACCAGGGCAAACAAGGGGCAACCAGGGATGACGACAACGAGGGACGACTACAACCAGGAACAACCAGGGAAGACTACAACAAAGGACAACCAAGGAAGTCTACAACAAGGGACAACCAAGGAAGTCTACAACAAGGGACAACCAGCGACGACTACAACAAGGTACAACCAGGGACAACTACAACAAGGGACAACCAGGGAAAACAAGGGGCAACCAGGGATGACGACAACGAGGGACGACTACAACCAGGGAAGACTACAACAAGGGACAACCAGGGAAAACAAGGGGCAACCAGGGATGACGACAACGAGGGACGACTACAACCAGGGACAACCAGAGATGACTACAACCAGGGAAGACTACAACAAGGGACAACCAGGGACGACTACAACCAGGGACGACTACAATCAAGGAAGACTACAACAAGGGATAACCAGGGACGACTACAACAAGGGGCAACCAGGGAAGTCTACAACAAGGGACAACCAGGGAAGACTACAACAAGGGACAACTACAACAAGGGGCAACCAGGGAAGTCTACAACAAGGGACAACCAGGGAAGACTACAACAAGGGGCAACCAGGGAAGTCTACAACAAGGGACAACGAGGGACGACTACAACAAGGGGCAACCAGGGAAGTCTACAACAAGGGACAACCAGGGACGACTACAACAAGGGGCAACCAGGGAAGTCTACAACAAGGGGCAACCAGGGACGACTACAACAAGGGGCAACCAGGGACGACTACAACAAGGGGCAACCAGGGACGACTACAACGAGGGACAACCAGGGACGACTACAACGAGGGACAACCAGGGAAGTCTACAACAAGGGGCAACCAGGGACGACTACAACCAGGGGCAACCAGGGACGACTACAACGAGGGACAACCAGGGACGACTACAACAAGGGGCAACCAGGGAAGTCTACAACAAGGGACAACCAGGGACGACTACAACAAGGGGCAACCAGGGAAGTCTACAACAAGGGACAACCAGGGACGACTACAACAAGGGGCAACCAGGGACGACTACAACGAGGGACAACCAGGGACGACTACAACGAGGGACAACCAGGGACGACTACAACGAGGGACAACCAGGGAAGTCTACAACAAGGGGCAACCAGGGACGACTACAACAAGGGGCAACCAGGGACGACTACAACAAGGGGCAACCAGGGACGACTACAACGAGGGACAACCAGGGACGACTACAACGAGGGACAACCAGGGACGACTACAACGAGGGACAACCAGGGAAGTCTACAACAAGGGGCAACCAGGGACGACTACAACAAGGGGCAACCAGGGACGACTACAACGAGGGACAACCAGGGACGACTACAACAAGGGGCAACCAGGGACGACTACAACGAGGGACAACCAGGGACGACTACAACAAGGGACAACCAGGGACGACTACAACAAGGGACAACCAGGGACGATTACAACAAGGGACAACCAGGGACGACTACAACGAGGGACAACCAGGGAAGTCTACAACAAGGGGCAACCAGGGACGACTACAACGAGGGACAACCAGGGACGACTACAACAAGGGACAACCAGGGACGACTACAACGAGGGACAACCAGGGACGACTACAACAAGGGGCAACCAGGGACGACTACAACAAGGGACAACTACAAGCAGGAACAATCAGGGACAACCAGGGACACGTCGCCAACAATGTCAGACACTCAGAGCAGCCTGTGGGCCTTCAGTCAGTATATGTGACAAGATATCTCTGCCCTCATCTCTGATACACACACACACACACACACACACACACACACACACACACACACACACACACACACACACACACACACACACACACACACACACACACACACACACACACACACACACACACACACACACACACACACACACACTAGTGGATGAGTCACCGTCGTAGCTTCTCTTCAGGCCGCCGTTTGTCTCAGCAGGATGAATGAACGCACTGGACTCATGAGAGCCAATCAGCAGCCAGACAGTCGGGGCTCGCGTCAACCGGCTCGGACGGAGACCTCCTGGACCTTTAAACGACTACGTGTGTGTGCCATTAGCGAATTAGTTAGTATTACAAAGAGAGAAGCAGTAAATAAAGGATTTGTTTTTGTTTTTGCTTGATAATTGCCTGAAGGATTAATAGATTTTCTGAATGATATCCTTAATATTAATAAATATTCATTGTCAACTAATCCGTGAATCGACTAATTATTTCAGCACTAAAGAGCATCGCTGTAATCTACTGGAGGATTTGCGAGTGTGAAAATGGTCTGTCTTGGTTCACCATCACAGTGGCTCCATTCTCTCTCACACACACACACACACACACACACAAAACATTTTATTATAAAAAAAATTTTAAATTTTTTTTTCTTTCCTCGGACCTCAAATTAAAACCCCACCATCATCATCATCATCCTCCTCCTCCTCCTCCTCCCCATCCCATTGACAGGCAAGGTGGCATCTCTCCCATCCACACCCTACTCCCAGTGCGCATGCGTGCCGCAGCAAACAAAGGATCAAGGATTCCGACCGACTAATAAAGTTTGACTCGCTGCAGAAATAAAATCAATCATGCAGCAGCAGTAAGGGGAGCGGAGTGAGAGGGTGAATTTAATGTATGTGCACGCGGACAATATGGGGGGGGGGGTCAGGTGCACCCTCAGCTATTCATCACCCCCCCCCCCCCTCCTCCTCCTCCTCCTCCTCCTCCTCCTCCCACACACGCTCCCCATCTCCATCTTCTTCTCAGTGCAATAAAACGGAAATTTGTGATCAATAATTGATCTAAATCGTGACATAATCCGGTTGGAGACACACTGAATGCGTGTGTGATCGCGCGCGTGCGTGTGAGTGAGCCGTGTTGCATGCGGCCGAAGGGTGTCACACCTCCGCACAGACAAAGAGGGGGGGGGGGGGGGGGTTCAACTGTCTGCTGGCTGAATTATATGGCGTTGCCTAGCAGCCAGCCTTAATTATATAATAATACAAATAATAATAATAATAATAATAATAACACACATTCAGGGTAATCGATAAATGATAAAGAGTGAGTGGTGCGCGTGAGAGGACGCGCGCCCCCAGTAGTCGAAGCGCATTTTGTTTTGCCTCAATAAAAAGTGAGAAAAAGGTGGAAAAAATATGAAGCGCGTGTTCCTCCAGACGGGACACACCCCTTTTCAAGCTCGTGCACAATTTTTTCCCTCGCCTGGAAAAAGAATAATAAAAAAGAGGATAGAAGAAGAATTAATTTCTGGAATTGTAAAAAAATGTATTTCTAAAACATCTATTTCCTGTTTCAAGCAGCGGATCTTTTGTCTGGTCCGCGCGGCGGATCCGCACATGGACGCGGGGTGGAAGAGGAGAAGAGACCAAAGGGATGGAACCACAAGAAAAGACGGGAAAACGTCTCCAGAAAGCCCCCAAAGCGCGTCGCTCCGCCGGGGGGACGCCGCCGGAGGAGCGGCCCGGGCCGCCGGCTCTTACCGTGCACACCGAAGGTCCGACGCTCCTCGGCTCTCCTCGCAGGGTTCGAGTCGCGGCTGCTCTGCACACAATTTGCGGCTTCTCCTGCGCGCCCAGCGGCTTGTGCCGGCTGCACCGTGCGGCTCGGCGATCCCCTCGCACGCGCGCAGGCGCAGCGGGTTGTGCACGCACGCAAGCACGCAGATGCACGATTGCAAATGTTTTCTCGTGAGAAGAAACGGTTTTATTGAGTCTTTTTTATTATTATTTCATTTTTATATAATATTTCTTAAAGCGTGAATAGGAATTCGTGAGTGGATCCTTTTGTAAATACCAGCCTTCATCATATTATTATTATATTATTATATATTATTATCACAACTTCATGGTATTTTATTCATGTAATATTCCACTTTAGTCTATTAATATTCGCTCTAACATCTATCATAGTGGCTCTGTTTCCAAGAGGAAGTCCACTTAAATATCTTCTTCCTGGTGGATTTGTATGATTGATAAATAATTACGCACTGGATAAGAAAGTGCATTTTTCATGCGCATGTTTTAGTGTAATTACGACCTCGTCCTCCGTCTCTTTCCACGTTGGTTGCCTCCGCGCGCCCCCTGCCCTCCGCAAAGGGGACTTGTTGATGCACGAATTAATGCACGTGACACCCTTGAAGAATATGAGATTAACATATGTGATCAGTACAGAAACATAACGCCCCATTTGGCCTGCATAAAAAAGTTATTGATGGATATATATATATATATATATATATATATATATATATATATACACACACACATACATATATAGTAAGCCATATAATGCCTTAATAAATAATAATAAATAAGTATTTCAATTACTTGATTATCTTGATGTTATGCAATAGTGTGTTGTTTTATCCCTAACAACTTTAATTCTAATAAGATATGATAAAATAAGATATTCTGAAGATGCTCTCAGACTTTGACCAAAACTAAACATCCATTAACGTTCAGGCTTCTCAGCGTGTCTCTGTCGTGTCTGTAGTCTCATGATTCGGACGCTAGGTGGCGGTGTTTGCCAACAATGTGGACGTTTCATTTGCTCGTCGCGTTGTGTTGGCTTCATTGAAGCAGCTTCCTCTTCTTCTGTTGTACCGTCCTCAGTACCTCAAGTGCATCTTCATTCAGTTGAGTACTGCGGGGCCGCGTTAAGGTTCTGGTTTCTTTGGGGAGGAAAATCTTCAAGAGGACAACTTTGAAAAAGCTTTTCCTGCTGTTAGTTGACTGCAGCACAGTTTTACATGCAGGACTCGTTGTACTCAATGAACACGCATCTCCGCTGCTCTGGAGGGATGTCCAGACAGTTATATAACATCTCCGCTGCTCTGGAGGGATGTCCAGACAGTTATATAACATCTCCGCTGCTCTGGAGGGATGTCCAGACAGTTATATAACATCTCCGCTGCTCTGGAGGGATGTCCAGACAGTTATATAACATCTCCGCTGCTCTGGAGGGATGTCCAGACAGTTATATAACATCTCCGCTGCTCTGGAGGGATGTCCAGACAGTTATATAACATCTCTGCTGCTCTGGAGGGATGTCCAGACAGTTATATAACATCTCCGCTGCTCTGGAGGGATGTCCAGACAGTTATATAACATCTCTGCTGCTCTGGAGGGATGTCCAGACAGTTATATAACATCTTCGATGGCTCTGGAGGGATGTCCAGACAGTTATATAACATCTTCGATGGCTCTGGGGAGCTTTCTTTGTAGGATGACCCTACACAAAGCTGTGATCTGGTCTTGAAACACCCTTTACGGGACCCTACACATTGACCCGACACATTGACACTCCATTTATGCCGTGTTGAAAAAAAACGATTAGTGGCTAGAAGAGGGGAAAACTCTGTCTGAAAAGTACCATAAAGCTGCATTCTCTCTAATGACCACCAGGGGGCGACTCCTGGTTGTATAGAAGTCTATGCTTCATGTGGTTAAGCAGCATTCTCTCTCCTGACCACCAGGGGGCGACTCCTCTGGTTGTATAGAAGTCTATGCTTCATGTGTTAAAGCTGCATTCTCTCTAGTGACCACCAGGGGGCGACTCCTCTGGTTGTATAGAAGTCTATGCTTCATGTGTTAAAGCTGCATTCTCTCTCCTGACCACCAGGGGGTGACTCCTCTGGTTGTATAGAAGTATATGCTTCATGTGTTAAAGCTGCATTCTCTCTCCTGACCACCAGGGGGTGACTCCTCTGGTTGTATAGAAGTCTATGCTTCATGTGTTAAAGCTGCATTCTCTCTCCTGACCACCAGGGGGCGACTCCTCTGGTTGTATAGAAGTCTATGCTTCATGTGTTAAAGCTGCATTCTCTCTCCTGACCACCAGGGGGCGACTCCTCTGGTTGTATAGAAGTCTATGCTTCATGTGTTAAAGCTGCATTCTCTCTCCTGACCACCAGGGGACGACTCCTCTGGTTGTATAGAAGTCTATGCTTCATGTGTTAAAGCTGCATTCTCTCTCCTGACCACCAGGGGGCGACTCCTCTGGTTGTATAGAAGTCTATGCTTCATGTGTTAAAGCTGCATTCTCTCTCCTGACCACAGGGGGCGACTCCTCTGGTTGTATAGAAGTCTATGCTTCATGTGTTAAAGCTGCATTCTTTCTCCTGACCACCAGGGGACGACTCCTCTGGTTGTATAGAAGAATATGAATCAAATCTTGTCGCTGTCTAATAGTTATATCCTTGACTTAGTTGTAAAAATACTCGAGTGAAAACATAAAAACATTAAAGTCTGGCTTTAGGAAACAGACATTATTGTGTTTCTGACAGAGCAACGATCGCGGTGAGCAAAAGGTTTGCAGTGAGAAGGAGTTGAAAACCGAGATTTTAATTTATCTTATGATGTTTTCTGTAGTTTGGTCAGTTATAAATGTACAACTTCTTTCCCTGTTGACGTCTATGGAAATGTGCTCATTTCGCTGTGTTTTACGTGACACAACAGATACATTTTAAATTAACTGGCACACTTTAACAGTTGTATTTAAACAGTGACTTACTGTATTATGTCACAGTTCAGCTTCCATTCTCTCCTGCCACTTTGTCTATCACCCACCTTGTCAGCTCATTCTGTTCACCTGTTGGCCACACCCACCTCGTCAGCTCATTCTGTTCACCTGTTGGCCACACCCACCTCGTCAGCTCATTCTGTTCACCTGTTGGCCACACCCACCTTGTCAGCTCATTCTGTTCACCTGTTGGCCACACCCACCTCGTCAGCTCATTCTGTTCACCTGTTGGCCACACCCACCTCGTCAGCTCCATCACTCTCACCTGTTGGTCACACCCACCTCATTAGCTCCATCACTCTCACCTGTTAGCCACACCCACCTTGTCAGCTCCATCACTCTCACCTGTTGGTCACACCCACCTCGTCAGCTCATTCTGTTCACCTGTTGGCCACACCCACATCGTCAGCTCCATCACTCTCACCTGTTGGCCACACCCACCTCGTCAGCTCCATCACTCTCACCTGTTGGCCACACCCACCTCGTCAGCTCCATCACTCTCACCTGTTGGTCACACCCACCTCGTCAGCTCCATCACTCTCACCTGTTGGCCACACCCACCTCGTCAGCTCCATCACTCTCACCTGTTGGCCACACCCACCTCGTCAGCTCCATCACTCTCACCTGTTGGCCACACCCACCTCGTCAGCTCCATCACTCTCACCTGTTGGCCACACCCACCTCATCAGCTCCATCACTCTCACCTGTTGGCCACACCCACCTCATCAGCTCCATCACTCTCACCTGTTGGCCACACCCACCTCGTCAGCTCCATCACTCTCACCTGTTGGCCACACCCACCTCGTCAGCTCCATCACTCTCACCTGTTGGCCACACCCACCTCATCAGCTCCATCACTCTCACCTGTTGGCCACACCCACCTCATCAGCTCCATCACTCTCACCTGTTGGCCACACCCACCTCGTCAGCTCCATCACTCTCACCTGTTGGTCACACCCACCTCGTCAGCTCCATCACTCTCACCTGTTGGCCACACCCACCTCGTCAGCTCCATCACTCTCACCTGTTGGCCACACCCACCTCGTCAGCTCCATCACTCTCACCTGTTGGCCACACCCACCTCATCAGCTCCATCACTCTCACCTGTTGGCCACACCCACCTCGTCAGCTCCATCACTCTCACCTGTTGGTCACACCCACCTCGTCAGCTCCATCACTCTCACCTGTTGGCCACACCCACCTCGTCAGCTCCATCACTCTCACCTGTCCACTCTGCTGCACCTCCTCCCTCTGGTATATGAGCCCCAGCTTCACTCACATTCAGGTTGTTCTGCGTGTGATGCCAGCCCATCCAGCACTTCTTCCCCCCCAGTAGGACCCTACTGGTTTGGACCACCTCGCCTCGGTCCTGGTAACCACCATCACCTTCTGTCCTCGACGATGAGATTCCTTCCTCGTCTGTTTCCTGGGTTCTACTCTCCACTCTTTTCACAGTAATTTACTGACAAATTATGAATCAAAGTACATTTTGATTACAATACCTTACTGTATTTTTCACACACCGTCTTGCTGGTGAGACTAATGCCTGTAAAATAAACACAAATGGGTTCTTTGATTGCAGGAAGCTTTCGTGTCATTTTGATAGAGAAAATACTGCAATTCTACAGAAGATTACTGTCGGTAATGTAGTGTAATTTTACAGTAAAACAGTTTACTGGTGTTTTCTGATGCCAGTTGGAGGAAGTTGGTTTTGTCTCCTTATCTCACATCTTTAGGAGAAGGCTGCAGGAAATGTTGTCTTCCTGTTTGGCAGTTTAGAAGAGATTCTGGCAAAGAGACGACACGGCTCCTGACATCCTCCGGAGATCCTGAGACGATCAGTCAGGTGAGACCAAGGGAGTGCTGGTCCAGATCTGATGTCAGGGTGGTGCAACTGGGTAGAGATCTGTCTTGTTCCTGTTCAAAGACGTCGTCTGCTGGACCGGCTGAAAAAGCCAGGACCATGGATTAAGGCTACAAATGGATGGGTGTATAGATGCTTGACTGAACTAAAACTAAACCGGACTACCCCTAAACAGAGCTTAACTAAAACACCCCTAAACCAAACCACTCCCGACCTTTCAGAAACTAAACTAGCCCTAAGCTTTTATGAACTAAACTAGCCCTAACCTTTTATGAACTAAACTAACCCTAACCTTTCATAAACTAAACTAGCCCTAACCTTTCATGAACTAAACTAACCCTAACCTTTCATAAACTAAACTAGCCCTAACCTTTCATGAACTAAACTAACCCTAACCTTTCAGAAACTAAACTAGCCCTAACCTTTTATGAACTAAACTAACCCTAACCTTTCATGAACTAAACTAACCCTAACCTTTCATGAACTAAACTAACCCTAACCTTTCAGAAACTAAACTAGCCCTAACCTTTTATGAACTAAACCACCCCTAACCTCTCATAAACTAAACTAGCCCTAACCTTTCATAAACTAAACTAACCCTAAACTCTCATAAACTAAACTAACCCTAACCTCTCATAAACTAAACCAGCCCTAACCTTTCATAAACTAAACTAGCCCTAACCTTTCATAAACTAAACTAGCCCTAACCTTTCATAAACTAAACTAACCCTAACCTCTCATAAACTAAACTAGCCCTAACCTTTCATAAACTAAACTAGCCCTAACCTTTCATAAACTAAACTAGCCCTAACCTCTCATAAACTAAACTAGCCCTAACCTTTCATAAACTAAACTAGCCCTAACCTCTCATAAACTAAACTAACCCTAACCTTTCATAAACTAAACTAGCCCTAACCTCTCATAAACTAAACCAGCCCTAACCTTTCATAAACTAAACTAACCCTAACCTTTCATAAACTAAACTAACCCTAACCTTTCATAAACTAAACTAACCCTAACCTTTCATAAACTAAACTAACCCTAACCTCTCATGAACTAAACTAACCCTAACCTTTCATAAACTAAACTAACCCTAACCTTTCATAAACTAACCCTAACCTCTCATGAACTAAACTAACCCTAACCTTTCATAAACTAACCCTAACCTCTCATGAACTAAACTAACCTTTCATAAACTAGCCCTAACCTTTCATAAACTAAACTAGCCCTAACCTTTCATAAACTAAACCAGCCCTAACCTTTCATAAACTAAACTAGCCCTAACCTTTCATAAACTAAACTAACCCTAACCTTTCATAAACTAAACTAACCCTAACCTCTCATAAACTAAACTAGCCCTAACCTTTCATAAACTAAACCAGCCCTAACCTTTCATGAACTAAACTAGCCCTAACCTTTCATAAACTAAACTAACCCTAAACTCTCATAAACTAAACCAGCCCTAACCTTTCATGAACTAAACTAGCCCTAACCTTTCATAAACTAAACCAGCCCTAACCTTTCATAAACTAAACTAGCCCTAACCTTTCATAAACTAAACCAGCCCTAACCTTTCATAAACTAAACTAACCCTAACCTTTCATAAACTAAACTAACCCTAACCTTTCATAAACTAAACTAGCCCTAACCTTTCATAAACTAAACTAGCCCTAACCTCTCATAAACTAAACTAGCCCTAACCTCTCATAAACTAAACTAGCCCTAACCTCTCATAAACTAAACTAGCCCTAACCTTTCATAAACTAAACTAGCCCTAACCTCTCATAAACTAAACTAGCCCTAACCTCTCATAAACTAAACTAGCCCTAACCTCTCATAAACTAAACTAGCCCTAACCTCTCATAAACTAAACTAGCCCTAACCTTTCATGAACTAAACTAGCCCTAACCTTTCATGAACTAAACTAGCCCTAACCTCTCATGAACTAAACTAACCCTAACCTAACCCGACATAAACTAACTTATGTGAATATCATAATCAGATCAGCTGCTCAGTCTAAACTTCGTGGATGCGTTCGCTGACCTTCGTGACTTCCTGCTCACCAGCGTTACAATTCAAACTGGTTTCCAGTCATATTTTAAACTGCAGAACTAATAAAACCTGCTCGCGTTGTGAAATCCATCCCAGTGAATATCTGTGTCAACGTTCTACAAACTGGGCCTCACGTGATGTGGTTTGTTGTGAACAGGCTGCAACATGCAGAGCTTAACTCCCAGCCGACTGGTTCCTTCACGGGGTCAACGCCCTCACGTCAACTCCCCAAAACACATCCTGAAGGCGGAGCCCCGCCCACGTCGAGCGTGTTTAAAGGTGGGCGGAGCTAATGCCTCTGAATCCTCGTGGGCTTAAAGGACCATCGCTGCAGGGAAGGAGTGTTACTTAACCTCTGTTAGGGGTCAAGGGTCACTGAGGTCACGTTGTCCAAACGGGTGACCTGCGGGGAGGTGGAGGTCCACCATCACTGCTGTGCAACACTCTAGAGACCAGGACCCAAAGCAAAGGGCAGGCACTCGTGTTTACAACAATCTCAGGTTTTCTTTTGCCAGACCATTTGCTTCTCAATAATAATAATAATAATAATAATAATAATATCATCTGCAGCCGCCCTGCATGCCTTGTTCACAATCAGAGCGTGTCTCCTGCTCTTTAATGTGACGTCGTCACAGGGTGGCCTCGTGGTTGAACAACGGGCCCAGAGCGCTCGACTACAACAGCTTCACAGATGAAACGGTGAATATTATCTGAAGCACCACAGACGCCTCCTGAGGACGGGAACATCAGAGGCAGCTAACGCTCTTACTTTGAAAGGACTTGCATTCATAGGCATTAGTAATGGGAGCAATCGAGGGGGCAGCATGAAACAGAGACTTCTATACAACCAGAGGAGTCGCCGCCCTGTTGGTCACAAGAGAGAATGCAGCTTTAACACATGAAGCATAGACTTCTATACAACCAGAGGAGTCGCCCCCTGGTGGTCAGGAGAGAGAATGCAGCTTTAACACATGAAGCATAGACTTCTATACAACCAGAGGAGTCGCCCCCTGGTGGTCAGGAGAGAGAATGCAGCTTTAACACATGAAGCATAGACTTCTATACAACCAGAGGAGTCTCCCCCTGGTGGTCAGGAGAGAGAATGCAGCTTTAACACATGAAGCATAGACTTCTATACAACCAGAGGAGTCTCCCCCTGGTGGTCAGGAGAGAGAATGCAGCTTTAACACATGAAGCATAGACTTCTATACAACCAGAGGAGTCTCCCCCTGGTGGTCAGGAGAGAGAATGCAGCTTTAACACATGAAGCATAGACTTCTATACAACCAGAGGAGTCTCCCCCTGGTGGTCAGGAGAGAGAATGCAGCTTAACACATGAAGCATAGACTTCTATACAACCAGAGGAGTCGCCCCCTGGTGGTCAGGAGAGAGAATGCAGCTTTCAACATAACCGGCATGAAGCACTCATGTTTACTGCACTCCTGCCAGTCAGCAGCAGGGGGCACCGCATCCCACATGACGGTAAGGATGTCTGGCGTGGCCCCGGCCCCACATGAGCCGGGGTGAGGGGTCATTGTGTGTGCCGAGGGGGAAACCAGACACACACTCCTGTGTTTGGATTAGACATAAAGAATGTGTGTAGTGACCCTCCAGCTGGAATGTTAAACATTAACTATGTCGCTCACTCCGTGAACATACACACTGCTCTTAACGTCCATCATGAGGAAACGTCCATCATGAGCATTGTGTAAATGATTCTGTTTATTAGTATTGTTACTTTCAAAACTCTGAAGTTTTGAAAAGGTGTAAATATTTAACACTCGTGACGAATGACGACAACTTGGAAGGAAAACAAACCCAGCAGCACATTAGACACTGAAGGTCCACCGGTCACTACATTTATTAATAAAAACTATATATTATGAAGCTGTATGCAGAGGGGTTTGTTCACACAGCATTTAGAGACTCATTTATTAATAAAAAAACATGGAGAAAATAGATGTATTGTTATGTGTGTTGACAGTATGTTGGACTCAACAATATGAAAGAAGAATGTTGAACCCGACTGTCCAACGTTCAGATATATGTCCTTCTAAAAATATTTAATATTACATATTATTTTCATATTTTAAACAGAATAATTTTTGAAGCATCATTTTATACATACAGGTAAGCAATAAAATATATAAAAAATAAAAATACACAATATATACAAAAAAAGACTAGAATAATAAGAGAAAATCCACGATATATACAAACAGAATAATGATTAGATTATATTTTAGATTATTTTTTACTTGAAAGCAGCAGCAACACATTTTTTACAAATACCATAAAATAAAATAGCAGGGCATATTACATTTAAGAATTTAAATAATAAAGGAAATGGAAATAAAAAAATAGAAATAATATTAAACAACTAAACAGGAGCTGTTCGATGTTAAAGTTTTAACACGTTTATTACGGCAGGAGGAGAGGAGGAGGAGGAGTGGGAGGAGTCGAGGGAGGAGTGGGAGGAGTCGGAGGAGGGGCCTCGGTAACTCCGCACCGGGCTGACGGACCGAGCGTCTCCAAACTTTGAGCCTCCCTCTCGCTTCATTCTCTCCCGTTGCCGTCGGCGTGTTGACCGACCAGCGGACCGACCGAGGACTACAGCAAAGGGGGACCGGGATCAGGAGTCCAGGGCTCCTCTTCTTTTCTCCCTGCCGGAGCAGTGACCCCATGAAACAAAGAGTGCACCCCGCTCCTGTAGCTCCACGCTGACGGACCACGGTCCTCCATCCCGCACCATGGACTGAACCCTGCTCCGGATCCGGGTCCCTGGAGTCCCTCGAGCGACACGCGAGACCGTAAATCCTCAAGGGATTAAAACAAGCAGGACTATGGATAACTTCTTCACGGAGGTAAGAGCTCCGTGTGACACGTTTATATATAATATATATACATATAGATTGTTATTTGTATTAATAATACGAGCATACACGGAGCATGAGGGGCAATACAGTCACTGAGACACTAGAATATGGAAATGTGGTCAACGTGAACTCACCACTATGACTTCCTGAATATGAATATCATACTGGTTTTATGAGGCAAAGGTGTCATAAAAGTGCTTTAAATGAGCCCTGAACGCATCATAGAGAGACACACACACACACACACACACACACACACACTGTTCTCCCATTGTGTCTGTGCTGGACTGGCTCCCAGTGGGTCTGTGGTGGTCCAGCTCCCAGTGGGTCTGTGGTGGTCCAGCTCCCAGTGGGTCTGTGGTGGTCCAGCTCCCATTGTGTCTGTGCTGGACTGGCTTCCAGTGGGTCTGTGGTGCTCCAGCTCCCAGTTGGTCTGTGGTGGTCCAGCTCCCAGTGGGTCTGTGGTGGTCCAGCTCCCAGTGGGTCTGTGGTGCTCCAGCTCCCAGTTGGTCTGTGGTGGTCCAGCTCCCAGTGGGTCTGTGGTGGTCCGGCTCCCAGTGGGTCTGTGCTGGACTGGCTCCCAGTGGGTCTGTGGTGGTCCAGCTCCCAGTTGGACTGTGCTGGACTGGCTCCCAGTTTCCTCTAAGAAACCAACAGCAAAAGCAAAGCGCTGTAAACTCGTTGAATAGAAGCACGAGTCCCTTTCATTGCCTCGGTCAGGGTCCATCAGCTGATCCCAGAGCTGTTTGATCCCTCCAACACCAACAAGCTGCATCTCTTCTCTTGAGTTCATCTCCCGAAGCAAAAGAAACCCGATCCTCGAGTCTGGAGAGCGTCGCTCTCCTTCTCTGTGCACTTCCTGTTTGGTGGGACGTCCGGGGGAAGAGGAGCGAGTCCAACAGGTGGGCTGGACTAGGTGGGACCCACCTAGTCCAGCCCACCTAGTCCAACAGGTGGGCTGGACTAGGTGGACTAGGTGGGCGGCTAATGAGCGTTCGTTGCAGGTCGGTTTACGACGTCTTCGTCCGCACCTCTCCGTGGTGACGTCGGCCTGACTCATCGGTCCTCATTGTTTTGAGATTTTTGTGCTATTTTGCTTACATAACACGATTTAATGGAAACTTAATGCAACCGTAGCACATTTTGAACAAGATAATTCCTCTTTGCATATTAAAAAAAATAATAGTTTTTTAGAAAACTTGTGATACAAAAAAGTAATTCCCTTGACGTCAGGGCCAAATATCTTTTTGTTCCCGTCGTGTCACCTGCACAGAACAGCTGATCTTCCCCGCAGGTGTAACGGTTAAAAAACGGTTAAAAACCTGCTTCCTGATTGAAAGATCTCCTGCTCTCTGATTGGTTGCATTTAAAAAAAAAAAAAAAAGAAGAGAAAAAAGAAAAAAACATCCAGCCAGACTTTTTTTTCTTCTTTTTCCGGCGGTATGAGAGGGGTCAAAGGTCACACGCCTCAGTGAGCTCACCGGGCGAGTAAAACAAACACTCCCGGGTTGTAAGGCGACTGGTCGGCACATCTGGCAGAGAGAGAGAGAGAGAGAGGGGGAGAGAGAGAGAGAGGGAGAGAGGGAGAGAGGGAGAGAGAGAGAGAGAGAGGGAGAGAGAGAGAGAGAGAGAGAGAGAGAGAGAGAGAGAGAATTTATGAGTGCCAGAAGCAGGCGTGCACAATAGTCTCAAATATCGGAGTGTTTTTATATCTGCCGGCTAATCGCGGCAGAAACAAAGGGCCCAGTCTTTGAGGGCAGAGGAGACGGTTTACTGGGTAAAACCACAAAGCATCATGGGTAAATCTTTTAGCCGGAGGTTCCTCGTGTCTGAACACCAGGCTGAGTGAGTGACCCGGATCTCTGGAAGTCCTGGACCTCCTCTAAAGCCAGGAGGGGGTTTCAGAGGCTTCGGTCTGTGAAGTCGTCGCCGAGCGCGATCTGTCGGTTGCTCGATCTGTCGGTTGCTCGATCTGTCGGTTGCTCGATCTGTCGGTTGCTCGATCTGTCGGTTGCTCGATTCTTTTTTCCGTGTGACGGCGCAACGGCCAGAAAGAGTGACTGAGTTTAGAAAAAACAAAGAACACAAGTAGTTTTACACCTCGCTGTGGTTTCATGGTCCTGGTTCCCCAAACGGGTCGAAACGTCACTCGTCATGGTGAAGTTGCCTCCACATAACTGTTGGTGAAGTTGCCTCCACATAACTGTTGGTGAAGTTGCCTCCACATAACTGTCGGTGAAGTTGCCTCCACATAACTGTTGGTGAAGTTGCCTCCACATAACTGTTGGTGAAGTTGCCTCCACATAACTGTCGGTGAAGTTGCCTCCACATAACTGTTGGTGAAGTTGCCTCCACATAACTGTCGGTGAAGTTGCCTCCACATAACTGTTGGTGAAGTTGCCTCCACATAACTGTCGGTGAAGTTGCCTAAATCTAACTGTTGGTGAAGTTGCCTAAATCTAACTGTTGGTGAAGTTGCCTCCACATAACTGTCGGTGAAGTTGCCTCCACATAACTGTCGGTGAAGTTGCCTCCACATAACTGTCGGTGAAGTTGCCTCCACATAACTGTCGGTGAAGTTGCCTCCACATAACTGTCGGTGAAGTTGCCTCCACATAACTGTCGGTGAAGTTGCCTCCACATAACTGTCGGTGAAGTTGCCTCCACATAACTGTTGGTGAAGTTGCCTCCACATAACTGTCGGTGAAGTTGCCTCCACATAACTGTCGGTGAAGTTGCCTAAATCTAACTGTTGGTGAAGTTGCCTAAATCTAACTGTCGGTGAAGTTGCCTCCACATAACTGTCGGTGAAGTTGCCTCCACATAACTGTTGGTGAAGTTGCCTAAATCTAACTGTTGGTGAAGTTGCCTAAATCTAACTGTCGGTGAAGTTGCCTTTACCAACATTACCTTGATTCTAACTAACTCCACATAACCTAAAAACCTCCTGAATTGCATTTTGATAAACTTAAGGTGTGTGTGTGTGTGTGTGTGTGTGTGTGTGTGTGTGTGTGTGTGTGTGTGTGTGTGTGTGTGTGTGTGTGTGTGTGTGTGTGTGTGTGTGTGTGTGTGTGTGTGTGTGTGTGTGTGTGTGTGTGTGTGTGTGTGTGTGTGTGTGTGTGTGTGTGTGTGTGTGTGTGTGTGTGTGTGTGTGTGTGTGTGTGTGTGTGTGTGTGTGTGTGTGTGTGTGTGTGTGTGTGTGTGTGTGTGTGTGTGTGTGTGTGTGTGTGTGTGTGTGTGTGTACACACACACACACACACACACACACACACAGAGTGAAGTTGGACGGTTGGTTTTTATTTGAACTGCTGGGGGGGTGGGAGGTGCCTCACCTGTGCACCAATCAGAGAGCAGGGCTGGTCTCAGGTGTGGGTTTAAGGTGTTAGTCAAGGTAAATAAACTCAGCAGCAGACCTGAGATCAGCCAGGCTCTGGGAACACTGGAGCTACATGTGCACACAGGTTTTCAATATTTGACGCTTCATTTTGAAAAAGCCAATAAGAGCCTGTTTTCCCACGCTGTGCATGGAGCTCATGACGACACGCGTTGCTCCGGCAACACGTTTAAATCGTTGCCAGCTGCGCCGCATTTCTGCCGGAGAAAATGATCCTCGAGCGTGAAGCGGTGCAAACTGGTTTTTATAGGAACTCCCAGCAGCCTCGGCGGTGTCCATTTCAGCAGGAAACTTATTTTACTGGCAGATTAATGAATGAAAATAAACTGTTTCTTGGAGAAAAGTGTGTGAATCAAAGATTCTGAACTTAAGGTCCACTTACAACCACATCTCAGGAGGAGGAGGACCAAAGCTCCGTCAGCATGTGAGCAGCACAACATCTCCTCCATCAGGGTTCAGGACATCACGTCTTAAGACCGGTGGAGTGTTTGTTCACGGCTTGAACAACTCCTTCAGGAGAGATTCTCTGGACCTGAACCAGAGCCTCACACTGGTTCCAAGGCAGAGGGCCAGGAACTCCTCCTCCTCCTCCTCCTCCTCCTCCTCCTCCTCCTCCTCCTCCTGGTGAACGTTCTCTCCTCGTGGACATTTGTGCTTTTGTTGTCGGGCTTCAAGTGGAGGACTTTAGATGTAAAGGGTCCTTCAGCTCCGCTCTCTTTCAGAAGCTGATCTTCTGTTCTGTTTGTGGATCATCGAAACATGAGGAATCCATCTGAAGTTATGAGGAATCCATGTGAAGTTATGAGGAATCCATGTGAAGTTATGAGGAATCCATCTGAAGTTATGAGGAATCCATCTGAAGTTATGAGGAATCCATCTGAAGTTATGAGGAATCCATCTGAAGTTATGAGGAATCCATGTGAAGTGAATCCATGTGAAGTTATGAGGAATCCATGTGAAGTTATGAGGAATCCATCTGAAGTTATGAGGAATCCATGTGAAGTTATGAGGAATCCATGTGAAGTTATGAGGAATCCATCTGAAGTTATGAGGAATCCATGTGAAGTTATGAGGAATCCATCTGAAGTTATGAGGAATCCATGTGAAGTTATGAGGAATCCATGTGAAGTTATGAGGAATCCATGTGAAGTTATGAGGAATCCATCTGAAGTTATGAGGAATCCATGTGAAGTTATGAGGAATCCATCTGAAGTTATGAGGAATCCATGTGAAGTTATGAGGAATCCATGTGAAGTTATGAGGAATCCATCTGAAGTTATGAGGAATCCATCTAAAGTTATGAGGAATCCATGTGAAGTTATTGGCAGTAGTTTATTATAACTGTTTATTGGCCCTCAGTGTCGTATGAATGAACCGTGAAGAGTTCTCCTTCAGTTTTGGGAGTCGTGCACGAAGTCTCTCCGTTGAGGTCGTGCGCCTCACAAATAAAAAAAAAAAACTTATTTACACGACTAGAGATTATATAAAGAAGGACACTTCCTTTTTAGAGGCTTCAGAAACAGGAAGTCTTAAGAATCAACATGCGAGTAAATATTTAGCAGCCAAATCAAATAGTTTACAGGATATTAAACCTTTTTGTTTCTTTAACACATTTAATACTTGAATTCTTTACAGTTCTTGACGATAATAAAGTAGTTTATGGATACGAGATATGAGTTTACTGATAATTACTAACCCTCCTCGTCATTGTTAGTTTGTGGCATTTAATTTGCATTGATTCCAAATGCAGTGTGTTTTGAAAATCCACTTCCTGTTTACGACGTGAATGGTCATGTGATCTGTCGTGTGGGCGGAGCTTCGGGAGACTTTACCGGCTGCAGCCTCTTGTCTCCGGTAATCCTCGAGTGCCTGCGTCTGCATTGTTGTGACGAAGAGGTCGGCGAGGTCGTGCGTCCTGTGAAGGCGGATCTCACTCTCAGTTTGAGGATTAAGACGGCAGCATCAGCATAAACAGCTCCTCCTTTTACAAAGTATGTGCAGAAAGAATAGAATTGATTTAGTTTTTATGAAGGAGCACCAACAATAGCTCAAAGAAAAGGTGACAGTTCTGGAAAGGTAGAAAAGGCTGTCATCTGCAAACAGCTTTTTATCTTTGTGTCAAGCCAAGAAACACATGTTGGCATTGAAGGGGAATTTTAATTTCTATTTTTGAAAGTAGATGTCACCTGGGCCCGGTGTTACCTGGACAGTGTGTGCCCGGTGTCGTGTGTCTGTCCCACCCGCCATAACCAGACCGTTAATTGACGGTACACACACACACACACACACACACACACACACACACACGACCCACAAACCACAGTAATGATTTATGGACACACCTGCAGGAAGGGGAGCCGGAACCATCGGCCTTACGTTCGAGAACAACATCATTCTCAGATCATAAATAACATAGACAGAGAAAAGTGAAGAATCAACGAGTAAAGAATAGATGTGTGTTTGTAAGTAAACAAATAATGCATCGTATGATTATGTAGAGAGTTTGGTCATACTGGTCGATGTATCGATACACAGATAATAAAGTTTCCATCTATCTCTACCTTTTATTTAATGCCTAGTTTCAAGGACAGAAACTCCAGAGGTCTGGTCCCAACAGGTCTGTGAACCACATCCAGTCGGTCTCAAGAGTTTGACCAAGAGAGGAAGACTTCCCCTCTACCTCTGCTGAAGTGCTTCTGAGCAAGGCCTCCACCCCCACTCCAGACTCAGGAAGCCACATTTCGTCGCTCTAGCGTTGTCTTTCTAACATCAGAAGGACATTCAGTGCACAAAGGACATCGGTTCTCGTCTCGGATACGTACAGTTGTATTTTTGATCAGATCTGGGATCAGTGCTGGTGGGTGGGGGTGGGGGGGGGGGGGGGGTCTGTGTTATCTGATCCTGGACTCTGTGTTGACAGCAGCTTCCTGGAAACCCCCATCCACACAAACACAACATGAAACAACACCAGTGGCGGCCGGGCACAAACCCGAACAACCCCAAACATCCATTTCCAGTAATTAGCTGCTTCTCATGCGATGCTGTTGCATTGTGGGAGTGCAGCTCCCAGAGTCCTCAGCGGCGCATCTAACGAGCTGGAAGCCAATCGGAGCGGCTCTCTGCAGGCGGTCTGTGGAGAGTTAGGGCGGTTTTAATGATCCAAGAGGATTTTATGAATTACCTATTTATGTGCCGTTGTTGGGGAGAAAGGAAGCTACAAAGTGTGCCTTCGATCCGGGGAGACGACTCGAGGAAGTTCTGGAGGATCTCTAAAGGACTCTTTTGTCTTTTTTAAATAGTTTGACTTCCTGTATCTGATGGCTGATGTTACGGTCAACGGGAGACACTAATCTTTAAACCGGTAGTTTATTAAACCAGACCGGTCTCTGCCCCCAGGCCCCCTTGAGCGTCCTCACGAGACGGACTAAAGGGGGCCTAGGGGGGAGGGACCGGTCTGGTCCACCTGGATGTCTCCTCGTGAGACCTTCAGCTTGTTTCAGTTGAAGCCTGAAACACAAACGGAGGCAAATGTCGCTCATTGAATGTAGGAAGTGACGTGCAGCTCAAAGATGAGTCGAGTAAAAGTCTGTTTGTTTGGATAACCGTGAACGTTACACAACGTTAACCGTGAACGTTACACAACGTTAACCGTGAACGTTACACAACGTTAACCGTGAACGTTACACAACGTTGACCGTGAACGTTACACAACGTTGACCGTGAACGTTACACAACGTTGACCGTGAACGTTACACAACGTTGACCGTGAACGTTACACAACGTTGACCGTGAACGTTGCACAACGTTGACCGTGAACGTTACACAACGTTGACCGTGAACGTTACACAACGTTGACCGTGAACGTTACACAACGTTGACCGTGAACGTTACACAACGTTGACCGTTACACAATGTTAAGCGAGCACGTTACACAACGTTAAGCGACAGGAAGTGTTTTGTTTTTCCTGAAGCTCCGAGCAGCGATGTTGCCCGATGGAGTTTCCTGTTACCCGCTCTGTTTTTTAGGATAAAACTGCCATTTTTTTTTTGTACAACAAGGTTTCTGTTGTTTGACCCAGAAGAAAAGGCCGAAAGGAGAAGACGCTATTTATATTCTGCTCGTTCGCTCTGCACAAACCAACACCAGGCGACCACAGCTGGGCGACACATGGCAGCTCTGGTCTCAGCTGCCAGCCCGGCACACACACACACACACGCACAAACACACGCACACACATACGCACACACACACACGCACAAACACACATGCACAAATGCACACACACACGCGCACACACGTTTACGAATCGCCATCGTTTGTTGCCTCTTCCACCCTTTTTGTTAAAAAGCAGAGACTACGCCCACAGGCAGCCCGGCCCGGCCTTCCTTTGACTTCCTGTGGTCTGAAGTTGTGAAGTGAGATTATTTTTTATTTAATTTTATTATTTATTAGCCTTTATTTAACCAGGGATACAGTGACCTCTTGTTCAAGGGAAGCCAAGACAGCAGCATAGAAACATAGAAACAGTCACAAGACAGAAATCACATAACAGATAAAATACATTAAAAAAGATAAAAGGCAACAGGACTAAAGCTCCGGATTCACACCAAATTCACAAAGAGCGCTATGAAGCCGCTCCAATTTCTCTCACACGAGTCTTCAAAGTTTCAAGGTTGATGAGCTCCTTTAACTTTGGAGGTGTTTGCAGTGCATTCCAAGCAGCAGGTGCAGCGAACTTAAAACAGAGCTTACAAATTCAGAGTGAACGTCTCGATCGAAGTCCGTATGCAGGTATGTGGACGTCACGTCGGAAAAGCCCAAAAACCAAAAGCAAACCCCTTCAAACCCCCCCCCCCCCCCCCCACACACACACACCATACACCACACACACACACACACACACACACACACACACACACACACACACACACACACACACACCCCTGACAACAAACAGCAGACAAAACCCCACCGGCTCTTTCTGTGGAGGTTTGCATGGAAGCTGCCCAGCAAGCAGAACTGAGATTACAGCCGGCCGCGTGGGACCGCGTGTTCCAAAGAAACAAAAGACCAATAGCGCCTCATCGTTCAGAAAAGAGAGTTTTTACTTTGAGTCATTCAGAGTGAACGGCGGCCCTCTGATGGCCTCTAAAGACCTCCGCTCAAAGACCACATCGCCAGTTTTAAGTTGACCCGGATCACAGTTCAGGCGCGCCGGGCGACCTTCTGTGACCTTGAACACCTCCTGGGTCGCGGGCTAGTCGATGTGAGAGGGAACCAAAAATGGCCGCCGCCCGGATGAAACTGTTCCACCTGAAGAGAAGCGTGAAGGCGGTCGACAAAGACCCCGAAGGAAGGAAACGAGGAAACGACAAAACCAGGAAGACACAATATCACGACGTCTAAGATGTTATCTAGTCTCGTGTCACGATATCAAACAAAATATAAATATGTTTCTGAATATCAAAAAATGACTTCTTCTAAACTTCATTTTCAGGTTTTGGTGAACTTCTTCAAAATCTTGTTTTTTTTTAAAATTGTACAGCCATCAATTAACAGACATCAATTAACAGACATCAATTAACAGACATCAATTAACAGACATCAATTAACAGACATCAATTAAGAGACATCCCTGCACATTGTTCTTTTTGCACCATCTCCAGCCTGTAATTACCCAGAGGGCTTTGCTCCGTACTCTCATTCACACCGTATTCAGGTTGTTGAGTCATCGGTTCCCAGAACCACGTAATGGGAGCCGCCGAGTCGCTAACGAGACAAATGTTCGCTGTCATCGGGAATTTACAGCGCCGATGAATTAATGCGTTTGTTTGTTGAGGGGAAGCCGACGGAGGCGGGATGTTTGCTCACCGGCCGGCGAGTCCAAAGAACATCCGCATGACACGGAGCCATTGTTTTATTATCATTGAATTATTATCATTGAATTATTATCATTGAATTATTATCGCTTCATTACCCGTTGACTTGGCCGTGCAACGGTTTCTTTTTGTGCGTTTCTTCCTACAAAAGTCCAGCAACTCGTGTCAGTTTCCTGTCATTACACGAACAGTCTTTTCAAAATAAACCTCCGTCTTCAGGAAACAATTCATTCAGATTCAGGCAACAAAACGACGTCTTTTAATTTAAGGTGGAACGCTGCTCTTACGTCTTTTCATTTAAGGTGGAACGCTGCTCTTACGTCTTTTCATTGAAGGTGGAACGCTGCTCTCACGTCTTTTAATTTAAGGTGGAACGCTGCTCTCACGTCTTCATTTAAGGTGGAACGCTGCTCTCACCTCTCTTCATTTAAGGTGGAACGCTGCTCTCACCTCTCTTCATTTAAGGTGGAACGCTGCTCTCACGTCTCTTCATTTAAGGTGGAACGCTGCTCTTACGTCTTTTCATTTAAGGTGGAACGCTGCTCTCACGTCTTCATTTAAGGTGGAACGCTGCTCTCACCTCTCTTCATTTAAGGTGGAACGCTGCTCTCACGTCTCTTCATTTAAGGTGGAACGCTGCTCTTACGTCTTTTCATTTAAGGTGGAACGCTGCTCTCACGTCTCTTCATTTAAGGTGGAACGCTGCTCTCACGTCTTTTCATTTAAGGTGGAACGCTGCTCTCACGTCTTTTCATTTAAGGTGGAACGCTGCTCTTATTTCTCATTCGTCTCAAAGTGTCACCTCAATTGTAAAACGGGATAAAAATAAAATGTGAGGTGGAGTAGAATATTAAATGATTTAATGATTAATTTAACTTTTTTAAGTTTTTAATCCTTTTAATTAATAGTTTTTTCAATTCGATTATTTTTAAAACATTGTAAGACAAACGTCAAATAAAAAAACATTACATCGTGAATAAAATAAATATAATATCTGTAACTTTTTAACGTGTTATTCAGCTCTTGACATCTGGAAGTCGGGTTTTTATATAAAGTATAAAGATGAAGAGGTTGCTACTGATAACACATTTAACATTTGTTACAATAAGTTGACATTATTAATACAACTGGTGTCCCAGACCGTATTAATATCATTAATAATTAGCCAACAGTGTTTCAAGTCATGAGAAATCACACAATTCAATGCATTCAGTTGAATTGTGGAGAGAAAATAGTTTTATTATCCTCACAATATTCTCAGAATGTGTTTTATGATTGAACAACGACAACAACAACACCTCCTTGTTCAGACCCGGAGGTCCAGGGGGGTTTGGGGGGGTCCAGAAAGACCTGAATCAGACGTGTTCACACACCCTGAAGGCCGCGAGCAACTTCAAGTGATTCAGCAATTACATTTATTAAAAGACAAAAAGGGGCCGCGGGGCTTCATGAGGCCACATTCCTGAGTTATTAAGAGGATATTTTTAAGGTGGGCGGAGTTTCACTGGTGGGAAGCTTCCTGTGGGAGGAGTCAAGATCAGCTTCATTATTATTAATATCTATACGCATGGAGGCGTCTATGCTCCAGAGGACGTACAAACCTCCACTATAGACGGAGCAACTACTCCTCTTCATCACTCCTCTTGCTCCTCTTACTCCTCTTACTCTTCTTCATGGAACCATTTACTCCTCTTGCTCCTCTTACTCCTCTTCATTACTCCTCTTCATTGAACCATTTACTCTTCTTCATGGAACCATTTACTCCTCTTGCTCCTCTTACTCCTCTTCATTACTCCTCTTCATGGAACCATTTACTCCTCTTACTCCTCTTCATGGAACCATTTACTCCTCTTACTCTTCTTCATGGAACCATTTACTCCTCTTACTCCTCTTCATTACTTCTCTTCATGGAACCATTTACTCCTCTTGCTCCTCTTACTCCTCTTCATGGAACCATTTATTCCTCTTACTCCTCTTCATGGAACCATTTACTCCTCTTACTCCTCTTCATGGAACCATTTACTCCTCTTACTCCTCTTACTCTTCTTCATGGAACCATTTACTCCTTTATTACTCCTCTTCATGGAACCATTTACTCCTCTTACTCCTCTTCATGGAACCATTTACTCCTCTTACTCCTCTTACTCTTCTTCATGGAAACATTTACTCCTCTTACTCCTCTTCATTACTCCTCTTCATGGAACCATTTACTCCTCTTACTCCTCTTCATGGAACCATTTACTCCTCTTGCTCCTCTTACTCCTCTTCATTGAACCATTTACTCTTCTTCATGAAACCATTTACTCCTCTTACTCCTCTTCATTACTCCTCTTCATGGAACCATTTACTCCTCTTGCTCCTCTTACTCCTCTTCATTGAACCATTTACTCCTCTTGCTCCTCTTACTCTTCTTCATTGAACCATTTACTCCTCTTGCTCCTCTTACTCCTCTTCATGGAACCATTTACTCCTCTTGCTCCTCTTACTCCTCTTCATTGAACCATTTACTCCTCTTACTCTTCTTCATGGAACCATTTACTCCTCTTGCTCCTCTTACTCTTCTTCATTGAACCATTTACTCCTCTTGCTCCTCTTCATGGAACCATTTACTCCTCTTGCTCCTCTTACTCCTCTTCATTGAACCATTTACTCCTCTTGCTCCTCTTACTCCTCTTCATTGAACCATTTACTCCTCTTGCTCCTCTTACTCCTCTTCATGGAACCATTTACTCCTCTTACTCCTCTTCATGGAACCATTTACTCCTCTTACTCCTCTTCATGGAACCATTTACTCCTCTTACTCCTCTCCGTCGCGTCTCTTGCTCCTCTTCATCGGAGGAGTAGCAGCTGCTTCCTGTGGAGCCGCCAGTCATCCGCTCTGCTCCCGCCCACTATCTGACACCAGCACGGCGTGACCTTTGACCCCCTCCTGACTGGTTAATAATTCAAACCCAACAGGTGTTGTGAGTTGGTGTTTAATTAATAAGCTTCCCGTTTAATGACTTTGTACTTCCTGTCCACATTAAACAGGACAACAGATGCAGGTACTAATATATATATATATATATATATATATATATATATATATATATATATATATATATATATATATATATATATATATATATATATATTATACTTTACATACTGTACAACAAGGTGACACCGCTGGCTTTCTAAACGTCGATCCTCCGACCACGGAGCCTCTGAGCTGACGTTGAAGTCGTCATCAGGACAACGAAGTCGTTAAAAGTTGATCCTGCGCTCAGTGATGCAGAAAGTTCTGCAACCGAATGCCCTTTGTTGTTGTTGTTGTTGTTGTTGTTGGGTGGGGGGCAATGGGCTAAATACCAGACTGGTCTCCAGTGCTGCTGTAAAAGCTTGTGAAGTAAATCCTCCGTGTGGATCTTCCCCTCACCGTGTTTGTGGGTTCTGGTTCCACCGTTTGGAGACTCCAGCTGACATTTGGCGTCTTCGTGTGTTATTGTCCTGACCTTAGTGGGTAAAAGTAGTCCAAACCCCCTGAAGCCAGATGCGGGTCTTCTCTGGACCGTGAACAGACGACCTCACGTGGGTCTTAGTCCCACTTCAAGTGAAGGAAAAGACCGTTTGTAGTAACCGGTGATCCAGAAACAAAGACTCCTTCAAAGTAAAGAACACCGAAGATGTGAAGATGGATATTGAGATTAGCTTCTTGCTAATGTCGTCTCTTCGTTAGCCGTTGAATTGTCCGAACCAAGACGGTGAAGTCCAACCAGATCCTTCCGCTCTTACCTTTCAAAATAAAAGCCCAGTATTTAGTCATTTGCGTGGAAACTGATCCACAACATTAACTGGAACTCCAGTCGGCAACTTTTCAAAGCGTCTGATTGGCTGTCGTGTGTGTTGTCACGGCTGCAGCTCTCCATGTCATGTGATGGCAATTAGTCACCGATCATCCGCAATAGAGTGTGTGTGTGTGTGTGTGTGTGTGTATTGGCTTGAGTGAGAAACACGTCCTCCTTTCCATCATCATCATCATCATCATCATCATCATCATCATCATCATAGTCAGCTGCTGCTCCAGAAACGTCCTCTGCAGCCAACCAACCGACCCCTGGCTTCCTTTCTCCCACAATGCAACACGTCTTCATCCGTACGGTTTCCTCCTTCGATCCTCGGAGTCGGTCCAGACCGGCAGCTCGTTTCATTGAAAGCTGTAAAAGCCTTCTGTCGCCCGCATGTGGTTCCATTTAACCCCGCGTGCTGCATTCATTTACCCAGTCAGAACAGTAGGAATTTTCTGTTCTCTGGGCGTCGTCAGGCTGTGATTGGTCCTCGGACAGAAAGAAGCACCAGAAGCCTCACGTTGTCATCTCCATCGGTCTCAGAGGATCAATCACCAACCGGCACTCGAACGCAGCGTGACGCAACTTTTTAAAAAAATGGCCCCTTGACAACGTCGCAGAAAAAAAACGTAAATCAATTTTTAAAGTCACAATCTCGAAGATCGGTTTTCCCTTTTCTCTGGCGGCGATGACCGTTAATTATGGATTCTGACCTCTGGACCGCTGCTGGGCGATAAGAAGAAGAAAGAGGTCACTAAATATGCTTAATATATATATATATATATATATATATATATATATATATATATATATATATATATATTAATTAATATATTAATAAATATATATATATATATATATATATATATATTAATATATATATATATATATTTATTAATATATATATATATATATTTATTAATATATTAATTAATATATATATAATATATATATATATATATATATTAATATATATATATATGAATGATCTAATCTCCCTCTGGTACTGGATAAAAAAAATTATTTGCACAAAAAGCAGCAAAATGGGATTTTTTTAAAACAAAATCCGTCACCCACCAGTCTCAGTTTAGATTACATTTATGAAAAAACCAACTCTGAGATTACATGTATCATGCGTTCCAGACTCTGAGCGGGCTGGTTAAGTGGTATGCAACCTCTAATTAAGGGGTATTATGGTCTGGAGATGCAATAAGGGAAGGCCGTTATTATGACCGATGGTGCGTATGAATCCTATGGATCCAGCGTCAGACGTCATTTACTGAAATGGTTCCAGCAGGTTTTCTGTTCGTGTTGAGACTCGAACAGAAAACATATAGATTCACTTCAAGAGCAGCGCCCTGCGAGGGAAAAGGAATGCGTGGAGGTGTTTGAGGAGGTGGACTTCACTCTTAAGTGGATTAAAGAAGAACTGGGCTCCGAAAGATGAGATGGAGATAAGAGCAGGAGAAGATTAAAGGAAGCTGCACTTTAAAGGACTGTGTGTGTGTGTGTGTGTGTGTGTGTGTGTGTGTGTGTGTGTGTGTGTGTGTGTGTGTGTGTGTGTGTGTGTGTGTGTGTGTGTGTGTGTGTGTGTGTGTGTGTGTGTGTGTGTGTGTGTGTGTGTGTGTGTGTGTGTGTGTGTGTGTGTAAGGCGGTTGGTGAGGTTTAGGCCATAAGACTTGATTTAGGCCTTAATAAGCATCATGGTTTATCTTAAAATAATATGGTAACAACTGTAACTGATGTAAATGAATAACAGCTGCAGCTAAATGTTAAATAACAAGCGAACCGGCAAAAAGTCAACGTTAACTTTCAGTTTCACACGGGACCCGAACATCGGCCTCCTGGGTGAAAGTCCTGTGTTTGTCACGTTGTCGTGCAGATTCATCCTTTTATACTCATGTGAGAAATGTGTGCATCTTTATTTGCAGATGAATTGTTTCGCACCGACGTGTGTGTGTGTGTCAGTGTGTGTGCGTGTTCCTGTCAGTGTGTGTGTGTGCGTGTTCCTGTCAGTGTGTGTGTGTGTGTTCCTGTCAGTGTGTGTGTGCGTGTTCCTGTCAGTGTGTGTGTGCGTGTTCCTGTCAGTGTGTGTGTGTGTTCCTGTCAGTGTGTGTGTGCGTGTTCCTGTCAGTGTGTGTGTGCGTGTTCCTGTCAGTGTGTGTGTGCGTGTTCCTGTCAGTGTGTGTGTGTGTTCCTGTCAGTGTGTGTGTGTGCGTGTTCCTGTCAGTGTGTGTGTGTGCGTGTTCCTGTCAGTGTGTGTGTGCGTGTTCCTGTCAGTGTGTGTGTGCGTGTTCCTGTCAGTGTGTGTGCGTGTTCCTGTCAGTGTGTGTGTGCGTGTTCCTGTCAGTGTGTGTGTGCGTGTTCCTGTCAGTGTGTGTGTGCGTGTTCCTGTCAGTGTGTGTGTGTGTTCCTGTCAGTGTGTGTGTGTGCGTGTTCCTGTCAGTGTGTGTGTGTGCGTGTTCCTGTCAGTGTGTGTGTGTGTGTTCCTGTCAGTGTGTGTGTGCGTGTTCCTGTCAGTGTGTGTGTGTGCGTGTTCCTGTCAGTGTGTGTGTGTGTGTTCCTGTCAGTGTGTGTGTGCGTGTGTTCCTGTCGGTGTGTGTGTGTGTGTTCCTGTCAGTGTGTGTGTGCGTGTGTTCCTGTCGGTGTGTGTGTGCGTGTTCCTGTCAGTGTGTGTGTGTGCGTGTTCCTGTCAGTGTGTGTGTGTGTTCCTGTCAGTGTGTGTGTGTGTTCCTGTCAGTGTGTGTGTGTGCGTGTTCCTGTCAGTGTGTGTGTGTGTTCCTGTCGGTGTGTGTGTGTGCGTGTTCCTGTCAGTGTGTGTGTGTGTGTGTTCCTGTCAGTGTGTGTGCGTGTTCCTGTCAGTGTGTGTGTGTGTGTGTGCGTGTTCCTGTCAGTGTGTGTGTGTGTTCCTGTCAGTGTGTGTGTGTGTTCCTGTCAGTGTGTGTGTGTGTGCGTGTTCCTGTCAGTGTGTGCGTGTGTTCCTGTCAGTGTGTGTGTGTGTGTGTCAGTGTGTGTGTGTGCGTGTTCCTGTCAGTATGTGTGTGTGTGTGTGTGTTCCTGTCAGTATGTGTGTGTGTGTTCCTGTCAGTGTGTGTGTTCCTGTCAGTGTGTGTGTTCCTGTCAGTGTGTGTGTGTGTGTGTGTGTGTGTGTCAGTGTGAGGCTTTTCCCAGACCTTTTCCAAAAGTCAATAAGGGAACCTAATCAGTTCCCACAATGCCGTGCTCTCACCGTGTCCAGTCAAACCAAACGACCTCTGCGGCTGACCCCGTGCTGATTGGTTCCTCCGCGAAGGCTCTGCGAGCTGATTGGCCCGCGCGCCGCATTGCTTGCGAAGGCTCAAGGGCACTGCGGCGGTGGACTTCCTCCCGTCTGTGTGTCGTTTCTATTGAGCTGTCACTCAGCGCCATCGCAGGGGGCGGAACTCTGTTGGTTCTTTGTTTACCTTCAAATTGTTTTGCTTTTTAATTATTGTGTTCCACACAATGTGGAAGTCTGGAGGGTAAAACGTCATCAGGCTGACAAATGAACACATTTGATGAACACACACACACAGACACACACACACACACACACACACACACAGACACACACACACAGACACAGACACACACACACACACAGACACACACAGACACAGACACAGACACAGACACACACACACACACACAGACACACACACACACACAGACACACACACACACACACAGACACACACACACAGACACACACACACACAGACACACACACACAGACACACACACACAGACACACACACACACACACACACACAGACACACACAGACACACACACACACACACACACACACAGACACACACACACAGACACACACACACACAGACACACACACACAGACACACACACACACACACACACACAGGTTAATAATTGATCCGTTTAATCAGCCGCAACGTGCTTATTTCCCAACGGCAAACAAAGGGTGTGTAGTATCATTAATATGTATTATAGTATAACTATATTTAGTATAGTATCATTAATATGTATTATAGTATAACTATATTTAGTATAGCAGCATTAATATGTATTATAGTACAACTATATTTAGTATAGCAGCATTAATATGTATTATAGTATAACTATATTTAGTATAGCAGCATTAATATGTATTATAGTACAACTATATTTAGTATAGCAGCATTAATATGTATTATAGTATAACTATATTTAGTATAACAGCATTAATATGTATTATAGTATAACTATATTTAGTATAGCAGCATTAATATGTATTATAGTACAACTATATTTAGTATAGCAGCATTAATATGTATTATAGTACAACTATATTTAGTATAGCAGCATTAATATGTATTATAGTATAACTATATTTAGTATAGCAGCAATAATATATGTAAAATGTGATCCGAGTGCGTCGGTGCTGACGCTGAACTCAGTTCTCTAATGTGCAACGGACCACAGATCTGACCCAACTTGGGAACTGGTCTTGGTGTTCGAGGCTCTGCAGAGGTCTGTAGAGGTCTGTAGAGGTCTGTAGAGGTCTGCATAGGTCTGTAGAGGTCTGTAGGAGTCTGTAGAGGTCTGTAGAGGTCTGCATAGGTCTGTAGAGGTCTGTAGAGGTCTGTAGAGGTCTGTAGAGGTCTGTAGAGGTCTGTAGAGGTCTGCAGAGGTCTGTAGAGGTCTGTAGGGGTCTGTAGAGGTCTGCAGAGGTCTCTTCTGAGCTCTGCGAGGAGCTCCTCCCTCCAGAGCCGGACTGCATCAGGATGGGGTAGACGAGGTCAAAGTTCAACTGGACGTGTGCCGCCTGGTTCACGGCCTCAGAATAGATTCTGCTGCCCTGACGTCAGAGGAATACACGGCGGCTGCAGCAAACGGTGGCAGCTGGCTGGATGCATCGTCTTCCCCGAGAACATGCCGGCGGTTGTGTCGAGTCACAGCATTTAGTACGAGGCGGGGGCCGCCGGGCTCTCCCACTGGAGGGGGGGGGGGTCTGTGGTGGAACAGGACTCTGTTTGTACTCGGAGAGGAAGAAGAACCCTCTCAAACGAGACAGCTGCTCATTTCCAACCCCGACGGCGTGCGAGCGCTCCCCTCCGCCGCAGATCCTCGTTTCTACCAGCCGACCCCCACCTCCCCGCGGAGAGAGCATTAGCCACACATGTCGAGGTTACGCGGGGAAAACACGAGCAGGGGAAGGGTCAGCGCCGGGGTTTCACCCCCAGAGCCTCCAGGGCGGTGGGCGGTGTGGCGGTTTGGTTTCTGGCCAGCAGGAGTGTGAGGAGGCCAGAGAGCGCAGAGACCACCCGCTGGGCAGTGGTGGATCAGTGATCCGGCATGCATGGGAACCCTGGATCAGCTCCACAGTGGAACCTTCATGGCCTTAATGCTCTCTGGTCCGCCCTCCCTGAGAATGCCGCGTTGTGCACAGCGGCTAACGGCTAACGGCTAACAGCTAACACACGGCAGTTCCATTCCGTTGCTTCATGACGCGTTCAAGCTCTGTTCAACATGACTGAGAGTTGGGTGAAGGCCCATTATAACGTTATCTTATTGTGTGCAAATATAAGCTTATTAAAATGTGTTTTTGTGGAGAATGTTAAATAAATCCAGTTGTTTTCAATATTAATGTAGATATAAGAGAGGCAATGTGAGCTGTTTAACTTCACAGCTTTCCCAACGTGTTACGTTGATCCCAGGATGCAGATAGCCGCTCCGGAGGACGTGGACTTCATGTTCACAGGGTGTCGGGTGGTGCGATCAACATCTGCTCCTTGTCACAATACTTTCTAGAACATCATATCAGAAAGCGGTCGCTGACATCAGAGAAACCAAAACCCCGTGAAGACTTTTCCTCTCTAAGTTATCAGTTCTCCGTTTAGGAGAAACAGATCTTTGTATGATGAGAGGCTGAATTCTAAATCCCCCGGCAGCTTCTTTTTAGCTTCAATAAAGTGGCCTGTTGATATCACTCTGACTGGTGCAACAGCTGGGTCCGCTGATCCACAGCTCCCAGTCCCAGTCCCAGTCCCAGTCCCAGTCCCAGTCCAGACTCTCCAGCCCATGTGTTGACATGAGCTCGGCCGCGGCCCGGCTTCCTTTCTGCTTCTACAGAATCCACTTCACAGCAGTCGTGGATTTCTTTCCCCACTTTATTCAAAAGTTGTTTGTTTTGGTCTTTGAACGCTGACCTACGTCATTACTGCCGGGCCATGAAACTTCCAGAAGGTCGTGGTATTTATTTGTGGAGCCTTTTTGGCCACGGAGAAAGTCAACACTCAAACATTCAGGACATTAGAGGGTTTGAAGACCATCTGAAACGCATTAATAAACCCAGAGGAATGTTCACATCCTCAGTGGGCTTAAAATAACGCAACCGTCTGAATCCATCTTTCAGGAGGGGGGGGGGGGGGAGGGGGGAGGGGGGGGGGGTGTTGCACAATAAAACAATCACGCAGTGAAAGAAGGAAGCGTTTAATCTTTTTTAAGACTCTCTCAAGCGTCTTTATTTTTCACACAATTACTTCTACCTCTTTCTTTCCAATACCATTAATATTTTGAGAAGAGTTGAAAATGAGCGGCACGCATGTTACGAATATTGCCAATGTAGCAAATGTAGTGAATGTTGCAAATTTAGCAAATATTTTACGACTGTTGTAAATTTAGCGAATATTCCAAATGTTGCAAATGTATCGACTGTTGCAAATGTTGCAAATGTTCCAAATGTAGCAAATTGGTAGCACCTGGGTCCAGGTTCCAAGGGAGCTCAGCCAAATACAATGAAGGTGGAGTTAAAACAGCGCAGCCCACTGATTGGTCCAGCAAGCACAGTTTTTGTATTGACTCGACCCAGATTTGTTAAAGATGGCCGCCCGCACAAGTACAGCTAACAAAGTGCACCTGCTCCTCAGTTTGGTCGGCAATGAAATGCAACATACCTTTTTAATTATCAAACACAATGTCCAGTTGCAAATGACTAATTTAGAAGTATGACTTTCATTTAGCTGGTGCTTTTATCCGAAGTGACTTACAATAAGTACAATAAGCTGTAAGATTTGACTCTTTTATTACAACGTGTAATATTCTTTCCTGATATTCACAGAGTTTGTTTTTAAAGTGAGGGCTTTGTAGTTTTTCTAGTGTGTGTTTTTGAACCATTAACAGAGGAACGCACCTCCTTTTCTTTGGTCCGTCGGAGAGAACAAACGAGATCTTTGATGTTCAAAGTTCAGGCAATCAGTGGTGATGAATGAGGAAGACGAGGTGAAGCACGGGCCTTTGGAAACGGGCCAGTAGCTCTGTGGGCCAAAGGGTGTGTGTGTGTGTGTGTGTGTGTGTGTGTGTGTGTGAAGAGGGGGCGATTAAAGGAGGAGGGAGGGGGAGCACAATAAGATGGTGGGCCACAGCGGATGCTTCCGTCTCCCCTCGGCAGAGAGTGGGCGGCGGCACACGCGGCCCACAAAGAACCGGGGTGTGTGTGTGTGTGTTTGTGTGTTTGTGTTTGTGCGTTTGTTGGGGGTCTTTTGGTGGTAAGTGTGCTGGTGGGAGGAGGGAGACCCCTCCCTTTCCGTCTCCACCCAAACTTGATTGTAGCGTCAGATTGCTGCGGCGGCGCACACGAGGAATGTGGGCCTGGTAAACAGCACACGCCTTCTCTTTGTGCACGTGACAATGGAACATCTTCCTTTGTAGAGCCAGACGCCGTCATGCCATCTTCATTCATTTGAAATGATCTGTGAATAATAATGTGAGCTGTATTCAAATGGGAAGGCACACGTCGGGTTACGGGCCGCGGGACCTTTTTATGATGTGTGTCAATTTAAAAGATGATTTTGCTCGTCAATAAAGTCGCATCATGTAGTAAAACTGTTGATGTAGCTCACTTGGCGGTTTCACACAAAACAACATGAGACTTCCACAAACATTGTGTAATTCATGACATAATTCAATGTCTTTTAAAGATGAAGAGGCCGCTCCAACAGATCCATCTCAAAAGGCTTTGTGACTTCCTGTGTGAGGCTCTCGGCTCAAAGCCCATCGGATCCAACTGAAGTCGTATTGAAAACACCTCACTGACGTCTAGTTAGGCTCAACACTGGTTCTTTAAGGTTCTTTGAGGACCGTTAAGGTTCTTTGCTGCAGGTCGTCTCTGCCAGCGTTGCTTTGTCAATAAAAAGACAAAATAAAAGTCTTACGGAAGAAAACAACAACAAAAGACAATTGCAGATATTTTAATTTTTATAATCTGCACAAAAGCAAAGTGAAGAAAGACGATCGGACTTTACGTGAAAGAAGTCGGATTTGTTCATGAAGATCAGACGGAAACGATCTGATCCTCTGACCTGAGCTTGTCTGTGTGTGTGTGTGTGTGTCTGTGTGTGTGTGTGTCTCTGTGTGTGTATGTGTCTCTGTCTGTGTCTGTGTGTGTGTGTGTGTGTGTGTGTGTGTGTGTGTGTGTGTGTGTGTGTGTGTGTCTGTCTCTGTCTGTGTCTGTCTGTGTGTGTGTGTCTGTGTGTGTGTGTGTGTCTGTCTGTGTGTGTGTGTCTCTGTCTGTGTGTGTGTGTCTGGATCCCCCCCTCCCTCGTTAGCATTAGCTCCCGTGCTAACGAACAGACACACATGTTGATGCCATCAGTCCTCCTCGAGGCCCCTCGTTCCTGCAGCTCAGTCATATTTCAACAAGCTTCCACCAAATCCCTCTGAACCAATGTAATGTTCACCGGGGGGGGGGGGGGGGGGGGGGGGGGGGGGGGGGGGGGTCATGGACGGCACCAACTACACTGTTCATGGCACGGTGGACACATCAGACCCCAAACATGATTATAAAGGCTCCAAACACACAGTTAGGACTTCAGACTCTTCCTGAATTCCACAAATTCTCTGCTAATTCTCCAGCGACACAGCAACGTGTGTGTGTGTGTGTGTGTGGGGGGGTGTGTGTGTGGAGTATCCAGCTGTTGGCTGGGAGGAAGCGCTGTAGCAACCAGGAGCAGTAAAGTCAACAGGTCAGCCGCTATAAACGTGCATCAATAAACATGCAGGTTTACTGGCCTCCCGGGTCCAGGTCTCTGAAACCCGACACACAAGCGTCTTCCAACGCTTTCACCATCACCCGCGGGGGGGGGGGGGGGGGCTCTGATTGGTCTGAGAAAAAGTCACTGCCATGGTAACAACCACGGAAATCCAATGTGCTTTTACTTACTTCATCCTCATGTCCTCGTGCACCTCCTTCTCAGCTTCCCTTTGTTGTTGTAGCCGGTGTTGTGAAACATGTGGTTCTTTCCCCGCAGGGCGACCGGGTGTGGTTACGGGAGGACGAGCAGTACCTTCCCAGCACCGTGTCCTCGTGCTCCGGAGGGGTGGTGGCCTTCGCCACCGACTACGGCCAGGTGAGAACCTTCACGTGACCCCTGACCTTCTGCACGCTCACTCAAACTCTGCAACTCTTTCCTCCATTTTGGACTTCGGGAGCTCGGGTGCAGATGTACTTCCTGTGCCATGCGGCACTTCCTGTCTCCCACAGAGTCGTAATGTAACTGATGTTCAAACGCCAGTAACACACCCACACTAAGACGTATGGTATCACATGACCTCCGCTGGGCACGTGCGTGCCCGTGTGAACAGGAAGCAGATAATAGCCGTGACGTTACGAGATCAGCTGTCAGCGGAGACGTTCTGTTCTCCGTGTTATCCATCACTCGTTAAAAAGGCTGAACCGTCGTCTCCGATTGGTCCGGACTCAAAGAGACAAAAGCAGAGACAGGAAGTGAGTGAACCAAAGCAGCAACCCCACTTTATTTGTTTCAGTTCAGAACTCCCAAAAGTAGAAAAACAACAGTCAGAGAACAAAGAACGACGTTGTTGTTGTTGTTTTTGTCTCGTCGTGAGCCAAACGTCCCCGAACCCATGTGGTTAATCTTCAGTTCAATATGTGACGTTCAAACCGAATGTGATAAAAGCGTTTCAAGCCTTCATGAAGATCAGCGAGGCCACGCCCCCTCCTCTCTTCATGAACCTCAGCGAGGCCACGCCCCCTCCTCTTTTCATGAAGATCAGCGAGGCCACGCCCCCTCCTCTTTTCATGAACCTCAGCGAGGCCACGCCCCCTCTCTTCATGAACCTCAGCGAGGCCACGCCCCCTCCTCTGTTCATGAACCTCAGCGAGGCCACGCCCCCTCCTCTGTTCATGAACCTCAGCGAGGCCACGCCCCCTCCTCTGTTCATGAACCTCAGCGAGGCCACGCCCCCTCTCTTCATGAACCTCAGCGAGGCCACGCCTCCTCTCTTCATGAACCTCAGCGAGGCCACCCCTCCTCTCTTCATGAACCTCAACGAGGCCACGCCTCCTCCCTCAGCGAGGCCACGCCTCCTCTCTTCATGAACTCTGGGTCGGCCCTCCAGATGGTTCTGCGTCACGTCTTTGATCCCCTCGTGTTGCCAAAGCAGCGGCTGCAGGCGAGGCATCGGGGTCACGGGGTCACCGGGCTGCTGTGGGTTGGTTATGACGAATTAACGTGAGTGAAGCCGTCAAGCCCTTTTACAGCTTTATTTATTTATTTATTTATTTATATATATATATATATATATATATATATATATATATATATATATATATATATATATACATCAGATAATTTAGCTGTGACTCCTCCGTCAGGTTTGACTGTAAAGTGTCAGGCGGCAACAGGAAGTGTGTGTCTTCACACGCCGGGGACCTTTGAAACTTTGCTTTGACTCCAAACACTAAAGAAGCACACACACACACACACACAGACACACACACACACACACGCGCACACACACACACACACACACAGACAGAGAGAACAGCTCTGCTATCAGCTGGCGAACGACTCCTTCATTACTCTGAGTGTGTGTGTGTGTGTGTGTGTGTGTGTGTGTGTGTGTGTGTGTGTGTGTGTGTGTGTGTGTGTGTGTGTGTGGACACGGGCGTCACCTTTAGAGCAGATGTTGCTCTTTGTGCTGACCAGAGTACACACAAGCACAGGTAGTGTGTATATGTGTGTGTATATATATATATATATATATATATATATATATATATATGTGTGTGTGTGGTTTAGAGTTATACTTACAGTTTGAACTGTAATAAAAACATAAACGTCACGTGATCAAGAAAGTAAACAAGCCAACGTAGAACCATGAAAACGTTGGGAACATGAAACCAGCCTGACGGGCCCTTCAGGTGCGTCGCCGGCCCTTTAAGAGATCCCATTCAATAACGCTTCATAACAAGTCTGACTTCCAGCAGAAGGAATGGACCCCCCCCCCCCCCCCCCCCCACTGCTGCCCCCCTCAGTCTCACTGTCAGACAGTTGAACAGGTAACCCCCTCCACCCGCCTGGAGCCCCCCCTCCCCCTCCACCTCCACCTCCATCATCATCATCATCATCATCATCAAAAGCAGCAGCTGCTCTTTGAATCAGCATTCATCTCCTGCTGCTTTGTCCTGCAGTCAGACATCAGGAGCAGTCGGTCCAAAACATGCAACCCGAGCACGCCGAGAGGAACCCTGTGACCCCCCCCCCCCCCCCCACACACACACACACACACACACACACACACACACTGATATTCACAGGCATAACACACAGCGTGTGCGACGGGGTGAAGCCCAAAACGACACGGAGCTCACGGAGGACATGTTGTTGTCGTAGTTATTTTCTCCTCCTCCTGGACCACAAACATAGCTGAGAAGTTTATTTTGAGAAGAAGCTGCTGGAGTTTGTGTAGTAATAAATGAGGAGTAACTTTTCATAGGACGTCGTTTGAGTTGTTTCTCATTCATAATTAGCCTTCATTTGCTCGTAGGAGTCACATTCTGTGTGAGAAGAACTACAACAATGTGCAAATGAACCGCAATACAAATATAAAAGAAATATTGTGTGTCTGTTCAACTGTAATTTGAAGATGAGATCAATGAGGACCACGATGTAAAATCATGTTTCAGTACCAGGAAACATGAGCCCCGGACCACGATGGGCCTTCAGTAACCCTGTTAGGAGTCCTCTAAATGCCTGAGCACAAATGTGAATTCACTTAAAGCCAGAACAACAAGCCGTATTCCCGACTGATCCAGGACCAGATCCCGTTGATCCCAAGGGGGGTGCAGCGGTGACTCCAGCACCTCCTCCTGCTGCTCCTCCGGTGAAGCTGTCTAATGGCTTTGTTTCACAGGGGTTTACTCCCGTTAGCATCTGTCGCTAGGCTTAGCGACCGGGGGCCCCCAACGCGGCTTTGTGTTTGGAGGCGTGGGCCCTCAGACAACTGGACCCATTAGAAACCTAATTAGGCCGAAGCCAAAGGACAGCCTGTCCTCTGCAGAGGCCGGACTGTAATGCTGCAGATAAGTGCAGGAAGGGGGGGGTAGCGCCCACATGCCGTCTTTGTACTTTATTGTGTTTGTGTTTGGGGCCTCCTGGTTCCAAAGAAGGAACGTGACATCGTGGACAGTGTTCTTTCAACAGTTTGTGTTTGTGTGGATGCTTCAGACCGGATGGGTTCCTGTCTGTCATCCTATGTTCTTAGTTTAGCTTCGTTACTTTCATCTAGTGTTGGTTCTGGTGCCCCCTGTGGACTAAAGTGGTAGTGTTGGTTCTGATGCCCCCTGTGGACTAAAGTGGTAGTGTTGGTTCTGACACCCCCTGTGGACTAAAGTGGTAGTGTTGGTTCTGACACCCCCTGTGGACTAAAGTGGTAGTGTTGGTTCTGACGCCCCCTGTGGACTAAAGTGGTAGTGTTGGTTCTGACGCCCCCTGTGGACTAAAGTGGTAGTGTTGGTTCTGGTGCCCCCTGTGGACTAAAGTGGTAGTGTTGGTTCTGACGCCCCCTGTGGACTAAAGTGGTAGTGTTGGTTCTGGTGCCCCCTGTGGACTAAAGTGGTAGTGTTGGTTCTGACGCCCCCTGTGGACTAAAGTGGTAGTGTTGGTTCTGGTGCCCCCTGTGGACTAAAGTGGTAGTGTTGGTTCTGGTGCCCCCTGTGGACTAAAGTGGTAGTGTTGGTTCTGACGCCCCCTGTGGACTAAAGTGGTAGTGTTGGTTCTGACGCCCCCTGTGGACTAAAGTGGTAGTGTTGGTTCTGGTGCCCCCTGTGGACTAAAGTGGTAGTGTTGGTTCTGACGCCCCCTGTGGACTAAAGTGGTAGTGTTGGTTCTGACGCCCCCTGTGGACTAAAGTGGTAGTGTTGGTTCTGGTGCCCCCTGTGGACTAAAGTGGTAGTGTTGGTTCTGACGCCCCCTGTGGACTAAAGTGGTAGTGTTGGTTCTGGTGCCCCCTGTGGACTAAAGTGGTAGTGTTGGTTCTGGTGCCCCCTGTGGACTAAAGTGGTAGTGTTGGTTCTGACGCCCCCTGTGGACTAAAGTGGTAGTGTTGGTTCTGGTGCCCCCTGTGGACTAAAGTGGTAGTGTTGGTTCTGGTGCCCCCTGTGGACTAAAGTGGTAGTGTTGGTTCTGACGCCCCCTGTGGACTAAAGTGGTAGTGTTGGTTCTGGCGCCCCCTGTGGACTAAAGTGGTAGTGTTGGTTCTGATGCCCCCTGTGGACTGAAGTGGTAGTGTTAGTTCTGGTGCCCCCTGTGGACTAAAGTGGTAGTGTTGGTTCTGATGCCCCCTGTGGACTAAAGTGGTAGTGTTAGTTCTGGTGCCCCCTGTGGACTAAAGTGGTAGTGTTGGTTCTGGTGCCCCCTGTGGTCTAAAGTGGTAGTGGTGGTTCTGATGCCCCCTGTGGATTAAAGTGGTAGTGTTGGTTCTGATGCCCCCTGTGGACTAAAGTGGTAGTGTTGGTTCTGATGCCCCCTGTGGACTAAAGTGGTAGTGTTGGTTCTGGTGCCCCCTGTGGTCTAAAGTGGTAGTGTTAGTTCTGGTGCCCCCTGTGGACTAAAGTGGTAGTGTTGGTTCTGGTGCCCCCTGTGGTCTAAAGTGGTAGTGTTAGTTCTGGTGCCCCCTGTGGACTAAAGTGGTAGTGTCTCTGAGCACCAGGGTCCCTTTAGAAAACCTCATTTTACTACAGCAGGGTCTGCCCCTCTCAGTCCTCTTCAGCTGGTTTTAGTTCAGCTGGTTTTGGTTCAAACTGGTTTTGGTTCAAACTGGTTTTGGTTCAGTTTTTTATTTTCAGATAAACGAGTCGGAACAAAAATAAGTCGATCGCACTTTGTTCGTCCGACTGACGTCTCAGTGACGTTCGGCTTCCCCGAAGCGTCACTGCAGCGTGTGTGTGTGTGTGTGTGTGTGTGTGTGTGTGTGTGTGTGTGTGTGTGTGTGTGTGTGTGTGTGTGTGTGTGTGTGTGTGTGTGTGTGTGTGTGTGTGTGTGTGTGTGTGTGTGTGTGTGTGTGTGTGTGTGTGTGTGTGTGTGTGTGTGTGTGTGTGTGTGTGTGTGCGGGTCAGATGTGATTGACTCCTCAGACAGAGACCAGCTTTCTTCAGGAAGACTCCCCTCGAGCCGGTCGGTCACAGCAGGTCACCGACCGGCTTCACACAGCCCGAGGGTTCAGAGTGTGTGAGAGTGTGTGTGTGTGTCCGTGTTTATGTCACGTAACTGGCATACCTCAGTAACGTCTGTTCCATCGTGGTGGATTGGACTGAATTGGTCTTTGGATATATATATTCAGCGCACATTGTGTGATGAATATTTTTACTGACAGATTTACTTTTTAAGGTGACTTGTTGATGCTTGTATGTTTTTTTTAATTTATTCTAGAACATGTTTTCACGCTTCAATGTTAGAAACACACTTTATTTCTGAAACATCTGAAACACTCGCTTTTAAGCGCCTGTCTCTTTAAGACCTCCTTCTGAAAAAGAGTTAACAGACACCTGCCAATCTCCTGAAGGGGCGGGGCAGAGACGAAGACCCACGTTTCTTTACGTCACGTATCCTATAACGACTTCCACCATTTGAGCCGCCGTGTTTCTCTTCACATGCTGATGACGATGATGATGGTGATGATGATGATGGTGATGATGGTGATGGTGATGATGGTGATGCTGATGACGATGATGATGGTGATGATGGTGGTGATGGTGATGATGGTGATGGTGATGATGATGATGATGGTGATGATGATGGTGATGATGATGGTGATGATGATTATGATGGTGATGATGATTATGGTGATGATGATGATGGTGGTGGTGATGATGATGATGATGATGGTGGTAATGATGATGATGATTATGGTGGTGATGATGATGATGGTGGTAATGATGATGATGATGATGATGATGATTATGGTGGTGATGGTGGTGATGATGATGATGGTGATGACGATGATGGTGATGATGATGCTGATGGTGGTGATGATGATGGTGATGATGATGATGGTGATGATGATGCTGATGGTGGTGATGATGATGGTGATGACGATGATGGTGATGGTGATGGTGATGATGATGATGGTGGTGGTGGTGATGATGGTGATGATGGTGATGGTGATGATGATGGTGGTGGTGATGATGATGATAGTGGTGATGCTGATGATGATGATGGTGGTGATGATGATGGTGGTGATGATGATGATGGTGATGATGATGGTGATGGTGATGATGATGATGATGATGATGGTGGTGGTGATGATGATGATAGTGGTGATGCTGATGATGATGATGGTGGTGATGATGATGGTGGTGATGATGATGATGATGATGGTGGTGATGATGATGATGATGATGATGATGGTGGTGATGATGATGATAGTGGTGATGCTAATGATGATGATGATGGTGGTGATGATGATGATGATGATGGTGGTGATGATGATGATAGTGGTGATGCTAATGATGGTGGTGATGATGATGATGATGATGATGACGAACACGTTTCCTTTGTTCCTCCAGGTGTACACCTACAAGCAGAATGCTCTCACCAGGCAGAAGGTGCAGCCCATGCACCACAGCAGCGTGGTCGGGGTGGAGGACATGTCGGCCCTGGAGGACCTCCACGACGGAGCCATCCTGCACAACCTCTTCCTGCGCTACCAGCAGAGCCACATCTACGTGAGTTCACGGCCCCTCTGACCTTCTGTGTTTTCAATGTGGACCACCGCAGAAAAAGATGAAGAACCAGAAGTCGCTTTTTACAACGTTACTGGAGCAGTAACGGGGGAAATTAGTTCATATTTATGTATTTATTTGCATTGAATCGATTTGAGAAAGTGAGAAAATAAAAAAGCGATAAACAATTTAATTAAGAAATAAGAAAATATAAAGACAGTAAAAAAATGTACAAAATATAGAAAGAATGTCATCCACTACTTTTATTTATTCATCCAGAAAAGAGCAGGTACTGCAAACATATCTATAACACTTACCGGTAATAAAAAGAGGTAATGATACAGATGGAAAACTAAACTGAGCTATAATATATTATATTACTACTAATACTAAATTAAAATGGCTCTCGAGTGAATGTCATAAATACATTTGAATCAGATTTTGCATCTTAAATCGTCACTAAATATGAGGACTGCTATGTATTTTTTACTTTCAAATCATGTAGCATGACTACGACATTTATTAAACTGACATTTTTAAGCAAAGCCTCCACATAATTTTTTTTAAACTTTTTAGATGATTATTGTTTTTGCAAAGAAAATAATTTAAAAATAATTTAATATTTAGTTTTGACCCGGTCAGGGTGAAGACCCTCTGAAGGTCTAGGAACATGGAGGACAGACCTGAGCCAGCTCAACAAGGCCGCCTTGTGCTTCTCTCACGTGACCTTTGACCAATGCCATCTTGTTACTCTAATCACATCTGAATGCTCCCGTATGGTCGAAATTATCCAATCAAATCATCAGAGACGCTCGATCTCCACTCAGACTTGTTATTCTCTCTCTCTGGTCCAGAAGGAAGGTCGAACGTTAGAGGAGAGGTTTTGGTTTGTGGTGAACCTGAGTGGAGGGCTCACAAGCAGGTCCACATCCTAATTACATTAGTTACACGACAACATTAATAAATAAGTAATGTAACAGCGTTACTGAGAAAAACGTATTACGTTACAGTGTTACTTTAAGAAATTAACTTGTTACGTTACAGTGTTACTTTAAGAAATTAACATGTTACGTTACAATGTTACTTTAAGAAATTAACTTGTTACGTTACAGTGTTACTTTAAGAAATTAACTTGTTACGTTACAGTGTTACTTTAAGAAATTAACTTGTTACGTTACAGTGTTACTTTAAGAAATTAACATGTTACGTTACAGTGTTACTTTAAGAAATTAACTTGTTACGTTACAGTGTTACTTTAAGAAATTAACTTGTTACGTTACAATGTTACTTTAAGAAATTAACTTGTTACGTTACAGTGTTACTTTAAGAAATTAACTTGTTACGTTACAATGTTACTTTAAGAAATTAACTTGTTACGTTACAGTGTTACTTTAAGAAATTAACTTGTTACGTTACAGTGTTACTTTAAGAAATTAACTTGTTACGTTACAATGTTACTTTAAGAAATTAACTTGTTACGTTACAGTGTTACTTTACGAAATGAACATGTTACGTTACAGTGTTACTTTAAGAAATTAACATGTTACGTTACAGTGTTACTTTAAGAAATTAACATGTTACGTTACAATGTTACTTTAAGAAATTAACATGTTACGTTACAGTGTTACTTTAAGAAATTAACATGTTACGTTACAGTGTTACTTTAAGAAATTAACATGTTACGTTACAATGTTACTTTAAGAAATTAACATGTTACGTTACAGTGTTACTTTAAGAAATTAACATGTTACGTTACAATGTTACTTTAAGAAATTAACATGTTACGTTACAATGTTACTTTACGAAATTAACTTGGTACGTTACAGTGTTACTTTACGTGTTACTATTAAAAAAATGTACTTGTTCCGTTACAATGTTACTGTTAAAAAAGTAACTTATGTTACTATTAAAAAAGTAACTTGTTACGTTTCAGCGTTATGATTATTATAAATAACGTTACGTTGTGTTTCTGGTTAAAAGTTAACATTCACAGCTGTTTATACTCTTCACAGAGAATAAAAACAGAGCTGTTTTCTAGCCAAATATTTTCTATAATCAATTTATCAGCAAATAAGCGGCATCATGCACAAATAATGGAGCAGAATTAAAGCCTAATTCCTTTGAACTGGGTGAATGGTCCAAACTAGAGGCGACTCGTACGTCAGACATTGAACGCCACATCCAGTGGTTTCAGCTCTGCGTCTGGAAGTCGTCACGTCGCTGCTCACTCGACATCCTGACGGCTTCCAGAAACAACCAGGTTCATGTGAGCGTTTCAAAACGGACTTCTGTTTATGTTGGACCGTTGGATGTGTCGCCGGAGGGCTCGGTCAGGGCCTTTCCCAAAAGAGACATTCCTATGAAAAGGCTGCAGCTTGTGACTCCTCGGTGTGTGTGTGTGTGTGTGTGTGTGTGGGAGGTAATATGACGAGTTCATATTTCAGCTTCTCCAGAACGCAGGTGAAGCTGCTCTCGGGGGTGAATGCATCACAGCGAAGGGGCCCGGTGTCATAACCTGTCAGGGGCCCCGAAATTCCTAAAAGCACTCCTGCTGACATCTGAGAGAGTTAATGAGTTGAACCATCACCAGACCGACCGCTTCGCCCTCTCTTTGCAGGTTTTATGTCTCTGACAGATTAAATTATTCTCTTTAAATCACCTTTAAAGTGGGAGCGACTCTGCTGCCAGAAAAGGATCCTTCTTTTTTAATATTCCACGCACTGCAAAGATATTGAAGAGCTTCTTCTTCTTCTTTTCTCACGTCTGAAACGGGACATTTGAACATTTAAACTGTGAAGCTCGCTGGCCACACTTTGCTTTAGCATTCGAGCTCAGAGGAGGCAACAGCACAGCTGGTTAGGATCAGCAGGGGACACACACACACACACACACACACACACAGGCACACACAAACACACTGACACACACATTCTCTCATTTTTCTATCACACGCTGTTCTTTATTTTGTCTGCCCCCCCCCCCCCCCCCCCCCATTCATATTTGACTCTCAACTCCCCCTCGTCTCCACACACACACACAGAAGGCATTCTCCTCTCTCTCTTCCCAGCAGGGGGTCTTTATAAATCAAGAACCCTTCTTTCCCTCCGTTGCAGCATTTTGCATTTCGTATTTTACGCGCAGCGTGAATATAATACCGTGTGTGTGTGTGTGTGTGTGTGTGTGTGTGTGTGTGTGTGTGTGTGTGTGTGTGTACGTGTACGCTTTGGTCAAATCACGCTCGGGTTTGGGCCCAAATTCATTTCCCAATATATAAAAATAAATAAATAAAATAAATCCAGAGTTGTTCTGCAGGCATTTAACGTCACTTTCTATATGAAATGTTTATGTCATTTTAGAAGTCATCCAGTTAGATTACATGTTGCTTTCTTTCCACCCCCACGTATCTGGTCTATCTGTACATAAACAAACTCACACACACACACACACACACACACACACACACACACACAGTCCTGATTGCGTTCAGATGTGAGAAACGACCTTCCAGCGCAGCTTCACGCTTCGCCAAAGAAACTCTCTGCCGATGTCATTTCCTTTTGACTATGTATACAAACACCTCACTTCCTGTGGGCCCAGTCAGACCATGATCGGGGGCCGTCCCTTTGGTTTAATTTAGATCGTTCTGATTATTTTTGCTGAATGTGAGTTGGACCTCTTCAGTCCACATCGGTCATACACGTTGCTGTTGAAGAGGAACCCTGCACTTCCTGCTTAGCAGCAAACAGCTGACGGACACAGTGGAGCATTTAGGGGCTAACAGGATGTCCTCCAGGAGGAGGTGGAGACAACTGCTGGAGAGAAGCCTCGATTCAGGCCTTCTGGCCGTCGCCATCTTGGTTTTTGAAGACTTGAAACTAGAGATTGAGACCAACAACTTATGTTTACAATGTTTACTGAGGGAATACATCAAGAGAAGTAGAGTCATTTATATAGACTTCTATACAACCAGAGGAGTCGCCCCCTGGTGGTCAGGAGAGAGAATGCAGCTTTAACACATGAAGCATAGACTTCTATACAACCAGAGGAGTCGCCCCCTGGTGGTCAGGAGAGAGAATGCAGCTTTATCACATGAAGCATAGACTTCTATACAACCAGAGGAGTCGCCCCCTGGTGGTCAGGAGAGAGAATGCAGCTTTAACACATGAAGCATAGACTTCTATACAACCAGAGGAGTCGCCCCCTGGTGGTCAGGAGAGAGAATGCAGCTTTATCACATGAAGCATAGACTTCTATACAACCAGAGGAGTCGCCCCCTGGTGGTCAGTAGAAGTTTGGTTCCTTACTTCAAGTCTAATTTCTAAGTTCTTTTGTAGTATTAAATTATTCAGTGGCTGATTTCGTCATCTGCGCTGCATCATTATATCTTCACGCAAAACATATTTTCTGTGTCCCAGTCAGGAAATAAAAACTGAATTTTAATACATACATTTGTATTAGTTTTCCCCCAAAGAGAATCAAAACGTTCCACGACGTATTATTACATGTTAAACATGTTCTCGTCCTGTCCAAACTGCCATAGCTTGGTTTAAAAACAACAAGGCATCCCGTGGAGAATAAAGTCTCTTCTCCTGAACAACCACACTTTTGCAGATGTCGGTTATTTTGCCGTCATCAGCGATATTAAAACATAAGCTTTAATATCGCCAAGTATAACAAATGCAGGAATTTGTCTCGGTGACACATTAACTGTTGCCCCCCCTCTTACATTTCCTGCCGTCAGTCAGGCAGGTAGCAGAGCGCTTTGGCTCTGATCCTCCTGGTTTATTTTCTTCTTCTTCTTCTTCTTTTTTTTACCTCCATCTGGTCCTCGTTTCCCTCTCGGCACATTCATCTGGCTCCGTCTCTGAGAGATCTTTTTTTTTTTGGACCGGTCCGACTGCCTGCATGCCTCCCTCAGTTGTACGGTTGACTGACGCCTCTCTGTAAACACGACGTCTCTCCAGCTTCAGTTGTTGCTGCACATCTCTGAAGGTGTGTTGACTGTCAAAGCTTCATAGGTTACTCGATATTTAACGAATGCAACTCTTCATTGTTCACGGTGGAAAGAAAATCTTCCTGAACTCCTCCTGCAGCGCGGCCCACTCCTCCATCTGCGTGGTCAAACTACACTTCTGGGGTTCATATTAGTCACAAAATGTACATTTCCAAATGAATATTCTGAAAGGAAGTTGAATGCTCGTTCTCATTTAGCTTCAATGTCCCCTTCTGATCTTTAGAAATGAAATACAAATGCTTTTTCTTGGGTCGGACATGACTTCATATTCTGGTCCTTTTGTTCCTCCTTTGTGATCAACATGAAACGTATCGATTGTTATCCAGTGTGGCGACATCTAGTGGTGAGGTGGCAGACTGCAACTTATCCCAAGCGTACTACGGAGGCCGAAAGGAAAACACGAAAACGTGCAAGTTAGAAATGAAAGTGCAAACTACAACCGTGTAGAGTTCTCCAACTGGTTCCCATCGGAGATCCCTTTTCAGTGGAACCTTTTTATAACACCTTTTATCTGAAAAGAGAGGGATCTAATTAGATATAGAACCATAATGTGAAAGGTTCCACCCAAAATGCTTATTCGAGGCTCGACAGAGAACGGTTCCACCCAGAACCCTCTTACGGGATTTCCACCTTCCGACCCTTTAATATACCACAGGTTTCCACTAGAACCCACCTAGAAGGCTCTACCAAGAACCCTTTTATACACCAATCGTTTCCACTAGAACCCACCCAGAAGGCTCTGCCAAGAACCCTTTAATATACCACAGGTTTCCACTACTACCCACCTAGAAGGCTCTACCAAGAACCCTTTTATATACCAAGGGTTTCCACTAGAACCCACCCAGAAGGCTCTGCCAAGAACCCTTGTATACACCAAGGGTTTCCACTAGAACCCACCCAGAAGGCTCTACCAAGAACCCTTGTATACACCAAGGGCTTCCACTAGAACCCACCCAGAAGGCTCTTCCAAGAACCCTTTTATATACCAAGGGTTTCCACTCGAACCCACCCAGGGTTCCTCATGAGGCTCCTTAATGGCCCGGGCCATCAGATTTTGGGGGTTGTATTGGCTGGGAGGATCTTTTAACACCCACGCATGTGTTCAACAATCCTCGAAGAACCCTCCTCCAGAAGCAAATGGTTCTGGGTAGAACCTCAGCCCATTGGAACCAACACTGGTTGGTTTGCCTGTTTTGTAGATACATGGAAGACTTCTGGAAGAGGAACCGCTCCGTTCTAAGCTAACGAAAAGCCAACAATTGTAATTTTCAGGGGATTATACACACTGAAGAAAACACACTTATGACTATTGTATTCCATTTCTGCCGATGGATCCCCCTAAATGCTCCAGATCGGACCTTTTTAAGGTCCTCAGTACCAGCACCAGGCCTCACACTGGTTGGACTGGTGTAACTGGCTGTCCACTGTCATGGAACTCTCAGTTTAAATACCTCCGACCAACAATGTAAACGTGGGGATCAGGTTCATGGCGTCCTTGGAGGAGGAGGAGGAGGAGGAGGAGGAGGAGGAGGGCATCATCACATCGGCCAATAGGGGGGCTCTCCTGATGACATCCACAGCCAATCAGCTCTCAGCCGGGTGGCCGCCGTGGAAAATGTGACCGGGGAAATGTAATTGAGTCCAAATGGTTGTAATTCATGGAGTTGAGCGGCGGCTTCACCCAAAGCATTCTTTTAACCACTCTAGTTATAGTTCAAATGGAGTTTTCCACTTCATTCATACAACCTGTTTTTAAATTAGAGAAATATTCAAAAGGGCAAATAAGTGAAACTAAATTAAAAATAAATTTAAATTAAAAAATTTAAAAAATACTACATGTCTTTTAAAGTCTTTGTCAGCAGATGAGTTCTCCAGATGGGGGCTGGTAGAAAGTTTTAAATTAGGTGTTTGTTCTGTTGACAGGCGTCAAAGTCTTATTTCTGCCTTAATGCACCCGAGCTCCTCCAACCAGAGCTCCTCCAACCAGAGCTCCTCCAACCAGAGCTCCTCCAACCAGAGCTCCTCCAACCAGAGCTCCTCCAACCAGAGCTCCTCCAACCAGAGCTCCTCCAACCAGAGCTCCTCCAACTTGACCACCTCTCCACCCGAGCTCCTCCAACTTGACCACCTCCACCCGAGCTCCTCCAACCTGAGCTCCTCCACCCGACCTCCTCCACCCGACCTCCTCCAATCCGACCTCCTCCAACCAGAGCTCCTCCAACTTGACCACCTCCACCCGAGCTCCTCCAACCTGACCTCCTCCACCCGAGCTCCTCCAACCTGACCTCCTCCACCCGAGCTCCTCCAACCTGACCTCCTCCACCCGAGCTCCTCCACCCGAGCTCCTCCAACCTGACCTCCTCCACCAGAGCTCCTCCAACCTGACCTCCTCCACCCGAGCTCCTCCAATCTGACCTCCTCCACCCGAGCTCCTCCACCCGAGCTCCTCCAATCTGACCTCCTCCACCCGAGCTCCTCCACCCTGACCTCCTCCACCCGAGCTCCTCCAATCTGAGCTCCTCCACCCGAGCTCCTCCAATCTGACCACCTCCACCTGAGCTCCTCCACCCGAGCTGGTGTTGACTGCTCCGTCTGATGTTGACTTTAGATACACTGTAACCCCCCCCCCCCCCCCCCCCACACTCCACCCAGGCAGGTCCTTATTTGTCATGTAAATAAATGGCGTCGCCTCAACTGCCATTCAAATGTTTTTGAACGGCGGCCTGAATGTGGGCGAGTCAGTCAGTCAGTAGGCCATTGTTGTAATATAATACCACCTTTTTAATAAGGCACTGTAATCATGTTATTGGGATTATGGCTTTCAGGAAAGTTAAAAAAAATCATCATTTAATCCGTGCGAGAACAATACGGAACATTTTCCCTTTAGGCAAACACTGACCTGCTGAGAGTATCCTCTACTATTATAATGATTATAATGCATTATAACCTTTAATTGTGATTATTTTAATGTGACTATGGCTTTCAATAAATAAATACATCTAGAACATGTTCATATTCATGTTTTACAAACAATGACCACTTAAAATAAACTTCTAATCACTTATTAATGCATTTTAAAAAGTGAGAATTATTTTGGGCGCAATTTTTTTAAACGAGAAACGGAGAAATTGTCTTTTGGACAAAGTTTAGTTTGAGTCTCCTTTTCCAACGGAAGCGTTGCACACGATGTGTTCGAGGACCGTCGGAAAGACGATAATCTGACCGTGGGGATACACGTTGTAGCTTTAAACGAGGCTTCCGAGGGTTAAATGTGAATATCTGCCTATTATTTAATGACTCCGTAGTTGTATATTGCATTCATAAGAGCTTCATAACTATTGGTCTCTGGAGAATCAGAAGCTCCTTAAAGCGTCTCCAACACGCCGCCCCGCCAGCGGGATTTCTATTAGCTGGTTCTTTTCATGCCTATTAACCCAATTATCCTCATTGTGGCTGTAATTTGAGTTCAGACCTCAGGCCCCCCCCCCCCCCCCCCCCCCCCCCCCCTTTTCTGGTGATTGATTTCTGTAATGAGGGAAAAGGAGACCTGTGTCTTTAATGCATCGGCTTGTTTTAACACTTTGAAGCTCCGCTCGTAAAATAAACTTTTACTAACGGCCAATAAAACAGACAGCTTCACTGAAACGAGCCAAATACACAACGGGGAAGTGAAATGCAGCTAGATGTGTTCACATTGTTTACTGTGTTCACATTGTTTACTGTGTTCACATTGTTTACTGTGTTTACATTGTTTACTGTGTTTACATTGTTTACTGTGTTCACATTGTTTACTGTGTTTACATTGTTTACTGTGTTCACATTGTTTACTGTGTTTACATTGTTTACTGTGTTCACATTGTTTACTGTGTTCACATTGTTTACTGTGTTTACATTGTTTACTGTGTTCACATTGTTTACTGTGTTTACATTGTTTACTGTGTTCACATTGTTTACTGTGTTTACATTGTTTACTGTGTTCACATTGTTTACTGTGTTTACATTGTTTACTGTGTTCACATTGTTTACTGTGTTTACATTGTTTACAGTGTTTACTGTGTTTACAGTGTTTACAGTGTTTACTGTGTTTACATTGTTTACAGTGTTCACATTGTTTACTGTGTTTACATTGTTTACTGTGTTTACAGTGTTCACATTGTTTACTGTGTTTACATTGTTTACAGTGTTTACTGTGTTTACAGTGTTTACAGTGTTTACAGTGTTCACATTGTTTACTGTGTACACATTGTTTACTGTTTACTGCATTGGACAGTTTCACTATTTCCTTCTAAAGTGTTTTCTAAAGAAGAAGAAACACGTTTCAGTCTTCTCCGTCCTGTTCTTGAAGCTGTTCTTGAAGCTGTTCCTGAAGCTGTTCCTGAAGCTGTTCCTGAAGCTGTTCCTTCTTGAAGCTGTTCTTGAAGCTGTTCTTGAAGCTGTTCCTGAAGATGTTCTTGAAGCTGTTCTTAAAGCTGTTCCTGAAGCTGTTCTTGAAGCTGTTCCTGAAGCTGTTTTTAAAGCTGTTCTTAAAGCTGTTCTTGAAGCTGTTCCTTCCTGAAGCTGTTCTTAAAGCTGTTCCTGAAGCTGTTCCTGAAGATGTTCTTGAAGCTGTTCCTGAAGATGTTCTTGAAGCTGTTCTTAAAGCTGTTCCTGAAGCTGTTCCTGAAGATGTTCTTGAAGCTGTTCCTTTCTGAAGCTGTTCTTAAAGCTGTTCCTAAAGCTGTTCCTGAAGCTGTTCCTGAAGATGTTCTTGAAGCTGTTCCTTTCTGAAGCTGTTCTTAAAGCTGTTCTTAAAGCTGTTCTTAAAGCTGTTCTTAAAGCTGTTCCTGAAGCTGTTCTTGAAGCTGTTCCTGAAGCTGTTCTTGAAGCTGTTCTTGAAGCTGTTCCTTCCTAAAGCTGTTCTTAAAGCTGTTCCTGAAGCTGTTCTTGAAGCTGTTCTTGAAGCTGTTCCTGAAGCTGTTCCTGAAGCTGTTCTTGAAGCTGTTCCTTCCTAAAGCTGTTCTTAAAGCTGTTCCTGAAGCTGTTCCTGAAGATGTTCTTGAAGCTGTTCCTGAAGATGTTCTTGAAGCTGTTCTTAAAGCTGTTCCTGAAGCTGTTCCTGAAGATGTTCTTGAAGCTGTTCCTGAAGATGTTCTTGAAGCTGTTCCTGAAGATGTTCCTGAAGATGTTCTTGAAGATGTTCTTGAAGCTGTTCCTGAAGATGTTCTTGAAGCTGTTCTTAAAGCTGTTCCTGAAGCTGTTCTTAAAGCTGTTCTTAAAGCTGTTCTTAAAGATGTTCTTGAAGCTGTTCTTAAAGCTGTTCTTAAAGCTGTTCCTGAAGCTGTTCTTAAAGCTGTTCCTGAAGCTGTTCTTAAAGCTGTTCTTAAAGCTGTTCTTAAAGCTATTCTTAAAGCTGTTCTTAAAGCTGTTCTTAAAGCTGTTCTTAAAGATGTTCTTGAAGCTGTTCTTAAAGCTGTTCTTAAAGCTGTTCTTGAAGCTGTTCTTGAAGCTGTTCCTGAAGCTGTTCTTAAAGCTGTTCTTAAAGCTGTTCTTAAAGCTGTTCCTGAAGCTGTTCCTGAAGCTGTTCCTGAAGCTGTTCCTGAAGCTGTTGTAATTTCTCCTGCGAGGCCGCTGGTAGAAACACTCGGTGGTTTTCACAGTTATTTGCTGCCCTTTTCTTTTCTTAAATATATATTTTTTCCACTGCCTGCCTATTTATCCATTAGTCACCACCGCGGAGCGGCTGCCAACTCGTCTTCTGGCTCCTCCCGCTTCTCTTTCAGCCAGTTTGAACCGAAACGTGAAGCCGCTTTGGGGGAGGGGGGGGAGGGGGGGAGGGGGGGGGCAGTCTGAGTGGAGGAGGTGACAAGAGAAAAGCTAAAGGTCAAAGGTGTTGTGTTGCTGAGTGGACTGGAGGAGGTTCTGGGTGTTTTTACCAACCTCACCTGTTTGATGCTCTGCCAGGTTCAGGACGGAGATGTTCCTCTCTGACCTCCGCTGGTTACATGATGGAGAAGTTCCTCTCTGACCTCCGCTGGTTAGATGATGGAGATGTTCCTCTCTGACCTCCGCTGGTTAGATGATGGAGATGTTCCTCTCTGACCTCCGCTGGTTACATGATGGAGATGTTCCTCTCTGACCTCCGCTGGTTACATGATGGAGATGTTCCTCTCTGACCTCCGCTGGTTACATGATGGAGATGTTCCTCTCTGACCTCCGCTGGTTAGATGATGGAGATGTTCCTCTCTGACCTCCAATGGTTACATGATGGAGATGTTCCTCTCTGACCTCCGCTGGTTACATGATGGAGATGTTCCTCTCTGACCTCCGCTGGTTAGATGATGGAGATGTTCCTCTCTGACCTCCGCTGGTTACATGATGGAGATGTTCCTCTCTGACCTCCGCTGGTTACATGATGGAGATGTTCCTCTCTGACCTCCGCTGGTTACATGATGGAGATGTTCCTCTCTGACCTCCGCTGGTTACATGACGGAGATGTTCCTCTCTGACCTCCGCTGGTTAGATGATGGAGATGTTCCTCTCTGACCTCCAATGGTTAGATGATGGAGATGTTCCTCTCTGACCTCCAATGGTTAGATGATGGAGATGTTTCTCTCTGACCTCCGCTGGTTACATGATGGAGATGTTCCTCTCTGACCTCCAATGGTTAGATGATGGAGATGTTTCTCTCTGACCTCCGCTGGTTAGATGATGGAGATGTTCCTCTCTGACCTCCGCTGGTTAGATGATGGAGATGTTCCTCTCTGACCTCCGCTGGTTACATGATGGAGATGTTCCTCTCTGACCTCCGCTGGTTACATGATGGAGATGTTCCTCTCTGACCTCCAATGGTTAGATGATGGAGATGTTCCTCTCTGACCTCCAATGGTTAGATGACGTGTGACGACGCGTCGCCTCAGATCTGAGTCACTGCTCTCGTCATCACAGCTGATGTTGCGCAACGCATAATTTAATCTGTTTCAGGAAGATCTCCCCAGCTTCATGCAGATGTTCTCTGATGACTGACACACACACTTTACTACCCTCTCTCCAGGCGCCACGATGCTGTCTTCTGTCTTCTCAAAAGGATTGAGACTTGTTGCTTCCTCTATGAATCTGTGCAAATAAGACAAAACAAAGCAAATGCTCCTCTAGGGTGCGCTGCTATGCAGACGACATCCCGGTGCTCCTGTGAATTTTTGCACGTATTTAAATGATATGGACATTTATTATGAAAAATGATCCTCGATAAGATCAGCGGCTCACCTGAACTACGCGATGCTTCGGTGGAAATGTTTCCTTCATTCCAGTTGACCCTCTCTGACTCTCTCTCTCGTCTCTCCTGGTCCCCAGACGTACATCGGCTCCATCCTGGCGGCGGTGAACCCTTACCAGCCTCTCGCCGGCCTTTACGACCGGCCGGCGATGGAGCTGTACAGCCGGCGCCACCTGGGCGAGACCTCACCGCACATCTTCGCCGTCGCCAACGAGTGCTACCGCTCGCTGTGGAAGAGGCTGCAGAACCAGTGCGTCCTGATCAGGTGGGTCTCGACCGGTTCTCTACGGTTAAGTTTGGTTTGTGGCCACTAGGGGGCGGAAAACACCCCAAAAACAAGCCGGGTGGACGCAGAAATCTAATTGTGGTGGAGACGTGTCTTTGTCTCCACGTCGCCCTGATAATGTTTTTTACCAGTTTTTGCTGACCAACCAACAGCGAATGCCCGGTCAGGACATCCTTCTCTTAGTCAGCTGTTAAATCGAAGCCCTCTGATTGACCGTTAGAATAAACGAGTTTATTCGCTCAGCGTGCCAAACACTTTGATCAACGCTCAGGCCTCCCGGGAGGTTTGGCTGCAGCTCTGAGGACCTGAGCGAACACACACACACACACACACACACACACACACTCCGCCGCTTTCCCTCCTTCACATCCTTCCTTTAGCCGGCCGACTTTCACATCCTCCCGGCGCTCCATTGTTTCATCGGACAGGCGAAGACGTTCTCCCCGACTTCAAAAGCGCGGTTATTTTTACCCGGCAGAAACGATAATATTTTGGGGCCCCCGATTTAGCGGCCGGCGGATGCCGGAGGGGGGGGGCCCGGTGTTTGACTCGGTGGGAACTGTTTGTGTTTGCGGTCGTCGAGGTCTCCTGAATACGTGGACCGGGACTCTGATCCGTCCTTTGGGGTCAAAAACATGTCACAGAGTAAAGAGACGTGTTTTAAAGAAATCTAATACAAGATTTAAAATAGTTTTAGGGGCAGAGACGTATTATTTATTTTTGATTGGTCACGTGACGCCATCACCTGGTTCATAACCCTCTGAACTCTTTTTGAAAAGCATGTTTTCTATATACAGTTTCCTTCCAGAAGCTGTAAAAACCGTCATAATCTTAGCATTCATCTTTCCGACAGTCCTTGGACACAACATTTGCAAAATTAAAAACATGTCTAATTTAAAAAAAGAAGGTATGTTTATTCTAATCTTAAATATTCTGAGTCATGGTTGATTCTCCTGAGACCGTGACAACAAATCAGAGAAATGCTGATGTAAATACTTTATTATATAAAACACCTACTCACAATTTTACCGACATCGGGAACACTTTTTGGATTTAATTTTTTTTTAAATTAATTATTAAAGAAATTCAACTCTCTCTTTTTAAACGTCTGTGTTATTCTTTATAAAATACATGTTCTAGTTCTAGCCCGGACGGTTCTGTTTCCCGAGCGGAGCAGGACACTAAAACTGAGCAGAATGAGATCAGAACAGTGGTGGAGGGGGCGGGGCTTCAGAGTGTTGCAGTTTTCTGACAATTATCTGGCACGAGTTTACAGCCCCCCCCCCCCCCCCCCCCCCCCCCCCCACGGTTTCATCGGCATTGTGGGTAATGAGACACACGTGTCCCCCTTCCATTAAAGGGAAGCTGGTCTGAGTGGTCCGTCACAAGCATCTTATTCCTGCTTTAAGAGCAACCCTTTCCTGCAAGGACCTCCCCTTTTGAAGATGTGGTTAATAATAATAATAATAATGATAACTTTAGCAAAGCATAAACATACATAACGTCAATACAGATAAACGTTTTGGAAAACAAAAAGGAATAAAAACAATGAGCACAACAAAACACAACAACAAAAAGAGCAAAAGGAATAGAAAACAAACAAATAAATGAATGAATGGAACAAAAATAATAACAACAATAATGTTGAACGACTCGGTCAACAACCATCGTGGTTTAGTTCGTTGTTCAAGGTTTGAGTTAGAAATCGGTGAAGTTTGACACGAACAGCGGTCTCCTGGGTGAAAGTCTTACTCGACCCCCCCGACCTCCTCTCTCCACGTGGAACCCGGCAGCTCCGTGGGCGCCGGCTCTCCTCGCGGGTGCCCTCCGTCCTTCTGGCACACAGAAGCTCTTTTTGCCCGGCAGGAAGTGGGTCGGCGGGGGCAACCAGCGGCGCGGTGGCGTCAACACAAACGTGTCGCGTGGTTCACAACGCGGCCGCTCCGCTTCCTGTTTGTCTTGCTCCTCGTCTCTTCTCCGGCTTAGAGGGAGTTCATGACGACACTCACCGCAGAACCTGCAGCTTTAAGACGAGATGGAAGAACCCAGAGGTTTGGCCCCGGTGTGTTTCCATGACGACCACAGACCTGAAGCTGTGGCCTCAGCTGTGTGTAAAGGACACACCCTCCTCCTCTGAAGGTCCTTATTGAACCCCTTTCCAGGTGAAAGCCTCTCTCTAGAATCAGCGTTGGGTTTGTCCCTTGTGGGCTCCCGTAGGAGCACGGTGGGCTGAGTAGATATGAACGGCTCGTTCTGAGCATGTTCCTTAGTGTCAGGTGATTATACGTCATAACACAGCTGTGAATGTGATACTTATTTAATGCAACAAAACCCGTTCATAAATAAATAGCGTTCATCCAAAAGTGACAGCTAAACATGAATTTAAAACCTCTGCGTCTTCAAATACACTAAACGTTGCGTCCTGACCTTCATGCAAGATGAACAATTATTTCATTGATACATTTTTGCCTGAATTTTGTAAAACAAAAAGTTGTTAAATGAAATAGAAATGTATTTTTTGCTGAATAACGACCCTAAAAGGTATTTGAGTATCACTCTCTGGACCTCCACCCAGTGAGAGTTACTTTTAAACCTTTTACTGCCTCAGAACCAGCTGATTGTCGCCCTGCAGCTGCAGCCGAGAGTTTAAAAGACTTTAAACGAGTGGAACATGGGATTAAATCATCATTAAAGTGTTCCCGCGAGCTTCAGCCCGTACCACTGGATTACCACAGGCTCGTCGGCAAAGAACTTTTACTGCAATCAAGACGGTTCTTCTTTTTAAAATAAAGGAGCGTGTCTCTTTAAATGTCGTGGCCCGATGCAGCCACACTTCTTCTGCTGAGAGAAGAAAGGAACCTCGATTATGGAAAGTGAAGAGGAAGAACTAAAGCATAACAAGTAGTATCTGTTAAAAAGTTGGCATTATATGTAGGTCTGATACATCTTTATGAAGAGTAGCAACACTTTATTTCCTTCTTTAAACTTTAAAGTTCGTGTGCCTGAAGCCTAAAGTTGGATTCTGGGTGGAGGATCACAGCTGCTGGTTCACAATGGCGACACAAACACAAATTACCCCCATCGGCCCCCCAAAAAACACCAAAGCGGCCCCTCGTAAAACATGTAACCCCCCCCCCCCCCCCCCCCCCATACAGAGAAGCCATCAGTTCTTGTGAGGAACAGGAGCTATAAATTGCCGACTGGCACTTTCAGCCGAAGCAGGAAGCTTTCTCGTCGGATCTAGGGATTGTGGGTAATCAGATCCAGCCAGGGGTAAGCGAATGAAACGGGAGCTGAGGAGGAGGAGGAGGAGGAGGAGGAGGAGGAGGAGGAGGAGGAGGCTCTAACACAAGGCATCTGCTCATTAATGCTCATGAATGCCACTTTTCACTGATGCGGATACCTGCCTGCATCGAGCCACATGACTTTAATGACCCCCCCCCCCCACCCACCCACCCACCTACTCACACACACACACACACACACACACACACACACACACACCCTGTCGTGGTTTTGCTGCAGATTCTGAACCGCCAACGAAGAACCTCCTGGAAGAACTCCAGACGCTGATTGCACACAGCGAATGCCACCAGGGCAGTTTTTCTTCTTCTTCTGGATAATAAAGCAATAAACAGCAGATTCAGACGCAGTCGGCATGTTTTCATGGTACGCTGCGTTTTGTTTTTCCTGGTTCGGCCTCCTAACAACCCATAACACGCTGGTGGTTTCTTAGACAACAGTGTTTTCACAACTTTGTGTCAACAGTTTGCGTTTTGTCTTTTTTCGGGTTTCAACATTATTATATTATTATATATCCAGCTCCATAAAGTAATGCTTTTCCCAGTTTGGTGAGGAGAAACTTGACTGGTCTGCACTAGTTAAAGCTGCATTCTCTCTCCTGACCACCAGGGGCCGACTCCTCTGGTTGTATAGAAGTCTATGCTTCATGTGTTAAAGCTGAATTATCTCTCCTGACCACCAGGGGTTGACTCCTCTGGTTGTATAGAAGTCTATGCTTCATGTGTTAAAGTTGCATTCTCTCTCCTGACCACCAGGGGGCGACTCCTCTGGTTGTATAGAAGTCTATATAAATGACTCTACTTATTCCCTCAGTAAACATTGTAAACATGAGTTTCTGGTC
>NC_046982.1:21758269-21765769 GCF_009769545.1 Cyclopterus lumpus | reverse complement strand
CCCTGTCTCCTCCCCCCTGTCTCCTGTCTCCTTCCCCCTGTCTCCTGTCTCCTTCCCCCTGTCTCCCGTCTCCTCCCCCCTGTCTCCCGTCTCCTTCCCTTGCTCCCGTCTCCTTCCCCTGCTCCTGTCTCCTCCCCCCTGTCTCCTGTCTCCTCCCCCCTGTCTCCCGTCTCCTTCCCCTGCTCCTGTCTCCTCCCCCCTGTCTCCTGTCTCCTCCCCCCTGTCTCCTGTCTCCTCCCCCCTGCTCCTGTCTCCTCCCCCCTGCTCCTGTCTCCTCCCCCCTGTCTCCTGTCTCCTCCCCCCTGCTCCCGTCTCCTCCCCCCTGTCTCCCGTCTCCTCCCCCCTGTCTCCTTCCCCCTGCTCCTGTCTCCTCCCCCCTGCTCCTGTCTCCTCCCCCCTGCTCCTGTCTCCTCCCCCCTGTCTCCTGTCTCCTTCCCCCTGTCTCCTGTCTCCTTCCCCCTGCTCCCGTCTCCTCCCCCCTGTCTCCCGTCTCCTCCCCCCTGTCTCCTGTCTCCTCCCCCCTGCTCCTGCTGTCTCCTCCCCCCTCCCCCACAGCCCCATCATGGAGGCCTTTGGAAACGCCAAGACCGTCTACAACAACAACTCCAGCCGTTTCGGGAAGTTCGTCCAGCTTCATTTCTGCCAGAAGGGAAACATCCAGGGAGGCCGGATCGTGGACTGTATCCTTCAGCAGCTCCTGGTCGCTTCCTTTGCCTCGGCTCCTTCCCTCGGCTCCTTCCCTAAGCGAGGAGGAGCCGAGGCAACGGTGCGTCGGAGGGTAACGATGTGCAGAGTCTTATGAGTCATAACGATAACCTTCTGACCCCTCGTAGCTCCGCTGTTTGCCTTGACTCACTTGTCTGACCACAGACCTCTTAGAAAAGGTGAGTGACACCTGTCATCACGTTTAAAGTGACGCTCCCCCCCCCCCCCCCCCCCCCCACACACACACACACACACACACACACACATAGCTCCTCAAAGATAACGGTGCTTCCTGTTCCTGCAGAACCGAGTGGTCCGACAGAACCCGGGGGAGAGAAACTACCACATTTTCTACGCCCTGTTAGCCGGAACCAACGGCCAGCAGAGAGGTGATCACAGAATGCAAAATAAAGAGGAACTATATATATATATATATATATATATATATATATATATATATATATATATATATATATATATATATATATATATATATATATATATATATATATATATATATATATATATATATATATATATATATAACAAAAAACATTTATTTAACTATTTTGTGTATTTACGTCTGTAGATTTTCCTTAAATGTACCTAAAGTTACCATAATTATGTAATTTTATACTACATTTATTATTAAAAAATATTTATTATGAAGCTTTATGCAGAGGGGTTTGTTCACACACTGTGTGTGTGTGTGTGTGTGTGTGTGTGTGTGTGTGTGTGTGTGTGTGTGTGTGTGCGTGTGCGTGTGCGTGTGCGTGTGCGTGTGCGTGTGCGTGTGCGTGTGTGTGTGCAGAGGCCTTCTCCCTGACCCCCCCTGACAGCTACCATTACCTCAGACCCTCCAGCTGCTTCACCGACAACACGATCAACGACGACGGCACGTTTCAGGACGTTCAGGTGGCAGGAAACCTTCACGTTGCATTCATCCTCTCATCTTCTTATTCATCTTCTCATCTTCTCATTCATCCTCTCATCTTTTCCTTCATAATGTTCTCCTTCATCTTCTCCTTCATCCTCTCATCTTGTCCTTCATCCTCTCATCTTCTTATTCATCTTCTCATCTTCTCATTCATCCTCTCATCTTGTCCTTCATCCTCTCATCTTGTCCTTCATCCTCTCATCTTCTTATTCATCTTCTCATCTTCTCATTCATCCTCTCATCTTGTCCTTCATCCTCTCATCTTGTCCTTCATCCTCTCATCTTGTCCTTCATCCTCTCATCTTCTTATTCATCTTCTCATCTTCTCATTCATCCTCTCATCTTGTCCTTCATCCTCTCATCTTCTCATTCATCCTCTCATCTTTTCCTTCATCATCTTCTCCTTCATCCTCTCATCTTGTCATTCATCATCTTCTCATTCATCCTCATCTTCTCCTTCCTCTTCTCATTCATCCTCTCATCTTCTCATTTATCCTCATCTTTTCCTTCATAATCTTCTCCTTCATCCTCTCATCTTCTCATTTATCCTCATCTTTTCCTTCATAATCTTCTCCTTCATCCTCTCATCTTCTCATTCATCCTCTCATCTTGTCCTTCATCATCTTCTCATTTATCTTCTCCTTCATCCTCTCATCTTGTCCTTCATCATCTTCTCCTTCATCCTCTCATCTTGTCCTTCATCATCTTCTCCTTCATCCTCTCATCTTGTCCTTCATCATCTTCTCCTTCATCCTCTCATCTTGTCCTTCATCATCTTCTCATTCATCCTCTCATCTTGTCCTTCATCATCTTCTCCTTCAACCGCTCATCTTGTCCTTCATCATCTTCTCCTTCATCCTCTCATCTTGTCCTTCATCATCTTCTCATTCATCCTCTCATCTTGTCCTTCATCATCTTCTCATTCATCCTCTCATCTTGTCCTTCATCATCTTCTCATTCATCCTCTCATCTTGTCCTTCATCATCTTCTCCTTCAACCGCTCATCTTGTCCTTCATCATCTTCTCCTTCAACCGCTCATCTTGTCCTTCATCATCTTCTCATTCATCCTCTCATCTTGTCCTTCATCATCTTCTCATTCATCCTCTCATCTTCTCCTTCCTCTTCTCATTCATCCTCTCATCTTCTCCTGTTCCCAGAATGCAATGCGGACCATGCAGTTCACGGAGGAGAACATCGGGGAGATCCTGCGCCTCCTGGCCGGGATCCTCCACACCGGGAACATCGAGTTCATGACGGCCGGAGGAGCTCAGGTCTCCTCCAAGTCAGGTCCGAGAGCCTCCATCGGGACGTGTAAACAATAATAACAATAAACAACAACATCAGTTATGAAGTAGTTATTATCACTCAGTGTTTAAGGAGCATTAGTGGCAGCTCACAACCTCACACTTATATTTTATTTAATATGTATTAATTATATACAATTATTTAAAGCATTTTTTAATGCATGCTAATTTTAATTAGAATATTATATTTATTATTTATTATAATATTATATATTTTTTTTATATATTTGAGAACCACTGCCACTTTAATATGGAATATATACAATTCAGTTCATGAACCTGAAGACTTATTTTTTATTTAATATTTCTTAATTATATTTTAAAATTTTTTGAATGGATGTTAATTTTGAATGTATATAAAAAAAATTTTAATATATTTTGCCTTCACATAGCTCCATTTGAGAACCACTGCATTAAACTATATGACATTTTATTTTAATTTCTTTAATTTTTAAGTAAAAACGTTTTTTTTTGTTTAATATTAAAAGTCACACTTAATATTTATTAATTATCTAAAATGATTTTTGAATGGATGCTAATTTTTTGCCTTCACATACCTTCATTAAACTATATATTAAATGTTCTTTTTGAACGTGTTATTGAAAGTGTTGGTTCCCTCCTCCAGCGGCCCTCAGCCGGACGTCTGACCTCTTGGGGCTGAACCCAGATCAGCTGGCCGAGGTCCTGACCCACCGGTCCATGATCCTCCGGGGCGAGGAGATCTCCACGCCGCTCACCGTGGAGCAGGTGAGTCGACGAAGTGGAAAGTCCCCACGCTCCCTGAACCCAACTTCAAATGTGTTGTGACGAGCCAAACGTATTAAAGATATGGAACCGAGGAGCTAGAACCAGGAAACGGAGAACCTTTCACTTCATAAACAAAAGTCGAGTCGGCGCGTCGGCATTGATTACTTGTTTACGCTCATCAATTAGCTTCAAGTTATCTATAAGGAGGAAATGTGCTCAGGGTGATACAATGCAGAGGTCAGAGGTCATGCAGAGGTCAGATCTCATGCAGAGGTCAGAGGTCAGATCTCATGCATGTGAAACATGACTTTAAATATACAAACAAATGTTGTTTGGTTGTTGGTTTTTCTCGCCAAATAAAATAATAATATTACAGAGTATTTTCATACTTTAGGGTCATGAATGACGAATCGGAAGCAAAACCTAAAAAAACAAACATTTACGAGGCAAAGAATGAAAACGAGAAACATAAAAACTGAACCTCCAAACCTCAGCGACGCTTCCATGTGAATGTAAAATGATCGTTGAGCATAAGGTGTGTGTGTGTGTGTGTGTGTGTACCTGCAGGCCGTGGACTCCAGAGACTCCTTGGCCATGGCGCTGTACTCCCAGTGCTTCAACTGGATCATCCGCAAGCTCAACACCCGCATCCGGGGCCCGGAGGACTTCAGGTCCGTCAGCATCCTGGACATCTTCGGGTTCGAGAACTTCGAGGTGCGAGGATTGACCTTAAAAAGTCCAACCCACATATAACCCACATATAACCCACATATAACCCACATATAACCCACATATAACCCCCAGATAACCCACATATAACCCACATATAACCCCCAGATAACCCCCAGATAACCCCCAGATAACCCACATATAACCCACATATAACCCACATATAACCCACATATAACCCCCAGATAACCCCCAGATAACCCACATATAACCCACATATAACCCCCAGATAACCCCCAGATAACCCACATATAACCCACATATAACCCCCAGATAACCCCCAGATAACCCACATATAACCCCCAGATAACCCACATATAACCCACATATAACCCCCAGATAACCCCCAGATAACCCCCAGATAACCCACATATAACCCCCAGATAACCCACATATAACCCACATATAACCCCCAGATAACCCACATATAACCCACATATAACCCCCAGATAACCCCCAGATAACCCACATATAACCCACATATAACCCCCAGATAACCCCCAGATAACCCACATATAACCCCCAGATAACCCACATATAACCCACATATAACCCCCAGATAACCCCCAGATAACCCCCAGATAACCCACATATAACCCCCATATAACCCCCAGATAACCCCCAGATAACCCACATATAACCCCCAGATAACCCACATATAACCCACATATAACCCCCAGATAACCCACAGATAACCCACATATAACCCCCAGATAACCCACATATAACCCACATATAACCCCCAGATAACCCCCAGATAACCCACATATAACCCCCAGATAACCCCCAGATAACCCCCAGATAACCCCCAGATAACCCCCAGATAACCCACATATAACCCCCAGATAACCCCCAGATAACCCCCAGATAACCCCCAGATAACCCCCAGATAACCCACATATAACCCCCAGATAACCCACATATAACCCCCAGATAACCCCCAGATAACCCCCAGATAACCCACATATAACCCACATATAACCCACATATAACCCACATATAACCCACAGATAACCCACATATAACCCCCAGATAACCCACATATAACCCACATATAACCCACATATAACCCCCAGATAACCCACATATAACCCACATATAACCCCCAGATAACCCACATATAACCCACATATAACCCACAGATAACCCACATATAACCCACATATAACCCACAGATAACCCACATATAACCCACATATAACCCACATATAACCCACATATAACCCACAGATAACCCACATATAACCCACAGATAACCCACATATAACCCACATATAACCCCCAGATAACCCACATATAACCCACATATAACCCACATATAACCCACATATAACCCCCATATAACCCACATATAACCCACATATAACCCACATATAACCCCCAGATAACCCCCAGATAACCCCCAGATAACCCCCAGATAACCCACATATAACCCACATACAACCCACATATAACCCCCAGATAACCCACATATAACCCACATATAACCCCCAGATAACCCACATATAACCCACATATAACCCACAGATAACCCACATATAACCCACATATAACCCACAGATAACCCACATATAACCCACATATAACCCACATATAACCCACAGATAACCCACATATAACCCACAGATAACCCACATATAACCCACATATAACCCCCAGATAACCCACATATAACCCACATATAACCCACATATAACCCACATATAACCCACAGATAACCCCCATATAACCCACATATAACCCACATATAACCCACATATAACCCACATATAACCCACATATAACCCACATATAACCCACATATAACCCACATATAACCCACATATAACCCACAGATAACCCCCATATAACCCACATATAACCCACATATAACCCACATATAACCCACATATAACCCACATATAACCCACATATAACCCACATATAACCCACAGATAACCCACATATAACCCACAGATAACCCACATATAACCCACATATAACCCCCAGATAACCCACATATAACCCACATATAACCCACATATAACCCACATATAACCCACATATAACCCACATATAACCCACATATAACCCACATATAACCCACAGATAACCCACATATAACCCACAGATAACCCACATATAACCCACATATAACCCAGAATCCAGTATGCTAACGCTGTTCTGATTGACAGGTCAACCGCTTCGAGCAGTTCAACATCAACTACGCCAACGAGAAGCTCCAGGAGTATTTCAACAAGCACATCTTCTCCCTGGAGCAGCTGGAGTACAACAAGTAGGTGGAGGAGGTTTATGATCATTAGACTAATATATATATATAAGAATACCTTAAAGCTTCTCCTCGTGCCTAATATTTACAAACATCTGTATAATCAGTTCAACAAATTGAAGCTGTTGGAATTGAGCGGTTTTAGTTTATTATTTATAGTTTAGTTGTCGTGGAGGAGAAGGACCGACTCTAGAGCTGCTGCAGGGCCGGATCGCGGTCCCGTGAGGCCCCCGGGCACATGTCTTTTGGAGCCCCCCCCCCCCACCTTCATATTAGATTACAGTAAAATATCCCAATCACCACAGTAAATATGGAGATGCTTAAATAAGGAAACAGCTTGCACGTCTTTACCTTTTTAAAAGAAACCTTCTAAGTGCAGAGGAGCCCCAGAGACCAGAGGGGCCTGGGGGGGGGGGGGGGGGGGGGGGCACCAATGGGGCTTGGGGCCCCGTAATCCAGCCGCGAGACTTTGGTCATGTTTTGAAACAATATTCATCTTCCAGAGAGGAAATAAGACGTCGTTGAGAAACCCCAAACATCACCTCATACCCTCTAAACTGAACCCTGATGTTTCTCACAGCTGATGAAGTCACCCTCCGACTGTGGGGGGGGGGGTTTGTTGGGGGGGTGGGGGGTAAAACTGCACAAGGCCTCCATCCATTGCTGTGAGGTTCTCAGGGGAACTGGTCCCAGAGGTCCACTGGGGAGACTCCAGTAAGTGGACCTAATGGGTCCAGGTCTTCATGGCCTCTGATCTCCTCCTCAGGGAGGGCCTGGTGTGGGCCGACATCCACTGGATGGACAACGG
>NC_046982.1:21745769-21753269 GCF_009769545.1 Cyclopterus lumpus | reverse complement strand
TGAGTCCGGCTGCATGACGGACGCACAAAGCTGGTTTTCATGCTTGTCTGCTGTCTCTTCACTGAGGAAAGGAAGGAAGGAAGGAAGGAAGGAAGGAAGGAAGGAAAGGAACACTTGGAAAGAAAAAGCCCAGATCTCAAAGCATGCATTTCATGCCAGGCGGGGATTTTTTTTTCCTTGCCGTGCATTTTGAATGACAGCTCAGTCATCTTCAACTTGTTGGACCAACGCTAATGAGACGGTAACGAAGAGCGATCTATACCATCGATATCAATACGTGGACGGCTGCAGGTTTAATACTGAACTCGGTGCAAAGGTGGGAAAGCCGTGACATCATTTCTGGACATTTTTCGTTTATTGGAGTGTGTGTGTGTGTGTGTGTGTGTGTGTGTTACGTCGTGGGGACATTAATCTAATCAAGCATTGTGGGGACTCACAAATACCTCACAAGGCTAAACGTCGCGGTCTCGTTAATTGGACTCGGAAAGGCTTTCAGAACCAAACTGATCCGCATCTGATCTTGCAGGTCTGCGGGGGACCGGGGGTTTGATGCCGTGACGAGCCGGCTGGTCACTTCCTGGCGTGGTGACGAGGAGAGACGCTTCTCTGGAGGCATTTGGGATAAAAACACGTTTTTATTAATCTCTGCTGTTGTGTTGAAATCACTTTCTGAAGCCAGATTTTTTTGACGTGGGAATTTTATTATGAATCGAGTAGTTGTCTTTTCTTCTTCTTCTCTGACCACGTTCCCATAGGCTCTGGGTATTATTGTGATTGACATTTTATTTTGACTACTTCCTGAAACAATTAATTGATTCACGGACCTAATAATTGACAGATTATTCGATAATGGAAAGAAGTTATTTATTTGCGCCTCGCTGCTCTTTCTCATGTTGATAAAATGTCTCTTTGTGTGTGCATCCATTGGAGACTTAATTGATCACGATATCTAGTTTTGTTGTTATTAATTCATTCGTTCGTGGTGTTTTTTGAAGAATTCAAACCCCACGCTAATCCTCCACCAAACGGTCGGGGAGGATTTTGGTTGGATTTCGTGTCCTCGTAAGGAACCTTGAAGGAGCACCGGCTGATAATCCCACATTCAGACCTGGACTCACCGGCTTCTGGGTTCCAGATGCTCTCAGGACGTTTGGGTCCTGCTTAAGAAGGTTGATCCTTGTCGTGAGCAAAAAGGTCTTCAAGGCCTTCGTTCGGAGGCGTTTGGTCTTTTCCTTGTAAACATGATTGTAAATCAGCTTTTGGGGCCCGTCGGTCGGACGAAAGAAGCAGTTTAAAAGTTTTATTTTTGGAGACATTCACAAATAGTCAAACCCTCAAACTCAGATGTTTAGACTTCAGTCAGTGGCAGGATCCCCAGATGACTGCTCAGCACCCACACAGATGCACATCCTTCTCAGTGTGTGAGTGGTCCATGCAATCACCTTGTGATTATCTGTTGAAGATCACTTCTGGGATGAAAAGTGATTGAAGCATCTCCTGAATGGTGGTTGGCTCATCCTCCCCCGCCGGTTTCCAAACCCCCCTCGGGACCCTTTGTCCCTGTTGAATGCCCCCGAGTCTTTCAGCAGGGAAGTGGGGCCGAGAGTCTTTACCCCCCCGGGCTGTTGTTGCAGAGGCTTCTGGAAGCTCATTTGCATCGCTGTTGTTCTGACGGGTGAAGATATCGCTCCAAAACATGTAATAATGGAAGACTTAGTGCAGAACAACCACCCACCATGAAGCTTGGCTTCTACAGCACAAGGTTTCAGTCAGAGGGGACGGTTAAAGTCCCCTCCAAGCCAATTGGAAAGAAATGCAGATTTTTGGGGGATTTTCTCCAACTTTCTGTGAACCATTCCAACCGTGACACTAATCTCTGAGGTACAACGTCTGACTTCCTGTCAGCTTGAGCTTTCTATTCTCCCTTCAGGCATCAGTAGAAATACTGAATGGAAAAAGGGACAAAATGGACCGGTCTGACGCAAAAGGAGGCGAGGATACTCGGTGTCTCCTCACCCGTCTTCTCCAGATTGCGTCCCGGAGGCCGACGTAAAGACGGAGGAGGACGTCTTCATTCACCGCGTTGACCTCCCGGAGTGCCGGAGGTAGCAAACGAGCTTCCTGACAGCGCTCGGCTTTGTGCGGCGCAGCCCGGCCGCATGCCAATGTGCATTTGTCCAGTTAAAGGACGCCATTCAGTCCACGCGGTCGGGATCTGGGGGGTGAACGGGCCTCCCTCCCGTCAACGGGCGATCGGGGGACATAAAGGGGGCATTACGAGCGGCTATGAAAGCCCACTCTTATCCCGACACCCCGCCCCCACCTCCCTACGCCCACTGAGGTTACAGGGCGAGAGGGGTCCTCGGGAAAATGGCCCCTACTGAATGCACCTCACAATGGCTTCTCAATGCCGACTGCATCGACTTGTTGCTGCCATCGTGCGCCCTTCTCTCTCCTAGTTCAAGGTTGTGAACGAGTGGTATGCAGGGGATGTGTGGGCGGGCCTTTAAAAGGGAGTGGGAGGGGCCTGCGGACATCATGTGACGTGGGTCGACACAAGCAACAGATGTATTGTCATTTATTAAACTTATAAATGTACAATAACTAGGTGTAACTGTATATTGTTTTTTACATTGATTGTTGAAGAGTTTTTTCTTTCAACATTGTTCAGGTTTTTCTCACTTTAATGAATTGTATTTAACTATGGATCAGATGTGCGATGTGAGTCCTAAAGTCCCCCATCGACCCCTGTCTGCCTCCAGATGCCGGACCAGTTCGACCAGACGTTGGTCCTGAACCAGCTCAGGTATTCCGGCATGTTGGAGACGGTGAAGATTCGCCGCACCGGCTTCCCGGTCCGGAGACCTTTCCAGGACTTCTGCTCCCGGTTCGTCTCGACGCCTTTCAAGACCTTCGGCCCGCCGCCGTCTTATTATTATTATTATTATTATTATAAATACATAATAATCATCCTTTTATTCTCCCGTGACCTGTTCTCCAGGTACAAGGTGCTGATGCCGGGCGCGGTGATGCCGGACGACCACAGGGGGCGCTGCGTCCAGCTGTTGCACCGCTACGACAGCAGCAGTGCAGAGTGGCAGCTGGGGAAGACCAAGGTGAGGGGTGTGTGTGAGTGTGTCTGTGTGAGTGTGTGAGTGTGTGAGTGTGTGCGTGTGTGCGTGTGTGTGTGTGTGAATAATCTGAAGCATGGAATCCAACAGTTATTGGATCCAGGCTGCATCACCGCTCGGCTTCCACTCCACCGGATCAGAGAGGAGATACCTACTGCCAACGTGTGCGTGTGTGTGTGTGTGTGTGTGTGTGTGTGTGTGTGTGTGTGTGTTTGTGTGTGTGTGCGTGTAGTTGTGTGAGATTGCTGTGGGAAAATGACAGATGGGAGACACAGATCCCTGAGCACAGCATGACTGTGATGCTGTGAGAGGTGACAGCAGTAGAGGGTGTGTGTGTGTGTGTGTGTGTGTGTGTGTGTGTGTGTGTGTGTGTGTGTGTGTGTGTGTGTGTGTGTGTGTGTGTGTGTGTGTGTGTGTGTGTGTGTGTGTGTGTGTGTGTGTGTGTGTGTGTGTGTGTGTGTGTGTGTGTGTGTGTGTGTGTGTGTGTGTGTGTGTGTGTGTGTGTGTCCAGGACCAACAAGACCACAAGAAACTGGGGTTTCATATAAGATATTTGCTCAATATACACGTATTTATGTATTTTCATTAAAAGAACAATCTGAATGTCTCTCAACAAACAATTTTAAAAAATGACCAAATATCACAGAATATATTAAAGCTGCAAGAAATATGAAAAAAATAACCTTTTTAAGAAACCTTTTCCTCCGTTACTGACACAAACAATATGACAGCATTAGACAGATCTTGTTTTTTAAAATGTTATTTTTCTCATTTATTTGGGATACAAAGTGTTTAAAAAAAATAATAATTTAAAGTAATAAAAGGTTGAGATCACCAGCCACATGGCTGCATGTTCCTCTGCAGAGCGTCTCTCAGCGCCGCCGCTCGCCCGTAAACCGTTGAATCGATTCCCCGTCCCTCGGAGGGATTCGTCCGCTCTTCCCCCGCCGCCGCCTCTCGCCGTGAGATTTCCATCGAGCCGGCCTGCAGCTCCTTTCAGTCGGCACTTGTCCTCGCTTCGGTCCCGCCTGCTACAACCTCAGAAATCGCGGCGAGCTGGTGACGGTCGGGAATCAAACGTGCGGCTTAGCGAGGCTTAGTGCCGCTTTTGTTCCCCGCTAATCAGCATATTAATGATCAGAGAGGATTAGTCGTTCAATTCATCGAGATGCAAATGTGTGACTCGTGTTGCTTATTGAAGCGAGGCTGTGTGTGTGTGTGTGTGTGTGTGTGTGTGTGTGTGTGTGTGTGTGTGTGTGTGTGTGTGTGTGTGTGTGTGTGTGTGTGTGTGTGTGTGTGTGTGTGTGTGTGTGTGTGTGTGTGTGTGTGTGTGTGTGTGTGTGTGTGTGTGTGTGTGTGTGTGTGTTACAAGGCTAAGCTTTTTACTTTATAAGTTTCCCTTTTTCTTTCGTTAAATAATCATATATGTTTAATATGTATTCATCTACTCTCCTCCCGTCTCATCCCGTCTCCTCTTGTCTCCTCCCCTCTCCTCCCGTCTCCTTCCCTCTCCTCTTGTCTCCTTTCCTCCCCTCTCGTCCTGTCTCATCCCGTCTCCTCCCGTCTCCTTCCCTCTCCTCTTGTCTCCTTTCCTCCCCTCTCGTCCTGTCTCATCCCGTCTCCTCTCGTCTCCTTCCCTCTCCTTCCCTCTCCTCTTGTCTCCTCCCCTCTCCCCCCATCTCCTCCTGTCTCCTTTGCTCCTGTCTCCTCCCCTCTCAGGTGTTCCTCCGTGAGTCTCTGGAGCATCGCCTGGAGAAGCAGAGGGAGGTGGAGGTGCTGAGGGCCGCCATGATCATCCAGGCCCACGTCATGGGCTACATGGCCCGGTACGACTCCATATTTAAAAATTCAATAAATCAGAAGCCGCTCACGAATCGATGGCGCTGATTGGCCGATGCCTTCCCCACTCACAGGAAGCAGTACAGGAAGCTGCTGCAGTGCATTGTGGTCATCCAGAAGAACTACCGGGCGTTCCGCTGCAGGAGGAGGTTCCTGCTGGTCCGCTGGGCGGCGCTCACCTTCCAGAAGCGCGTGAGAGGCCAGCTGGCCCGCCGGGCCTACAGCCAGCTGCTGGAGGAGAGGAAGACGAGGGAGGAGGAGGAGAGGAAGAGGAGGAGGAGGGAGGAGGAGGAGGAGAGGAAGAGGAGGAGGAGGGAGGAGGAGGTGGAGAGGTGGGCGAAGCTAAAAGGAGGAGATCTGTAATCTTGATGGTTTTTATGGGATTTTAATGGCGCGAAATGTAATTACTTGTGTTTCCGGTTAATCTGATCTCTTACCGTCTGTCTGTCTGTCTGTCTGTCTGTCTAACTGTCTGTCTGTCTGTCTGCAGGGAGATACAGAAGCTGGAGGCTGAGAGAATTGCCAGAGAGGTACGAGGTTTCTTCAGTACAAATCAACTTTTTTTCTTTTCAGGGATTTTGTAGAGACGACTCTAAAATTCATTTATTATCCCACTAAACTGTGGTTTTAACATTTTAGAGATGTAAGGAAAACAATTAGTCCACCTAATAACTTATTATATTCCAGATAGCCTTTGATACCACAAGCACGAGAAACAAAGATTTATTTTATTTTTCCATCCTCAGGCTGAGGAGGCCAGACGACTGGAGGAGCTTCACCTGGCGGAGGAGTTGGCCTCTCTGGCTCTACCTCAACCTGCAGCAGCCGACACCTCGGGGGAGCCGGCGTCAGCGGTGACCCTCATGGGGGCGTCCAATGAGGGGTCCAATGAGGCGTCCAATGAGGTGTCCGAGTCGGACGAGGCAATCCGCCCCCACGAGGCGTCTCAGGTGGAGGAGATCCTGCGGCTGGAGCGGGAGATCCAGTCGCTGCAGAGGCTGAAGGAGCGCCAGGAGCTCACCCTGACGGAGGCCTCGCTCAACCGCCTGCAGCTCCTCCGCGACCAGGAGCTCCGGCGCCTGGAGGACGAGGCGTGCAAGGCGGCGCAGCAGTTCCTCGACTCGCTGAACTTCGACGAGATCGACGAGTGCGTGAGGAACATCGAGAGCTCGCTGGGGGTCGGCGAAGGGGAGGAGAAGGAGAGCGGGCGGAGGAGGGGCAGCGAGGAAGAAGAGATCGACGAAGGGTTCGGGGCGGACGACGAAGCCTTCAAGGACTCGCCCAACCCGAGCGAGCACGGCCACTCGGACGGCCAGCGGACAAGCGGGATCAGGACGAGCGACGACTCGTCCGAAGAAGACCCGTACGCCAATGACGGCGTGGCCCCGCCGCCGACCGCCCTGCAACACCAGCCGCTGCCTTTACCGCCGGTGCCCCTCGCCTGCCACAGCGGAGACTCCGCCTACTGCCACCCACAGGCTTCGTCCGAGACGCCGTCCGACGACCTGGTGGAGCTCATACCGCCGGACGAGGATTCGGACTACGACCAGGACGATTACGACGAGGGCGCCATCGTGTCCAGTGGCAGCGTGGCCTTCTCCAACCCCTGCAGCGGCCAGTGGTCTCCGGACTACCGCGGCTCTGTTGGCACCTACAACAGCTCGGGGGCCTATCGCTTCAGCTCGGAGGGAGCCCAATCATCGGTGAGGCAACTCCTCTGGTTGTATAGAAGTCTATGCTCTATGTGTTAAAGCTGCATTATCTCTCCTGACCACCAGGGGGCGACTCCTCTGGTTGTATAGAAGTCTATGCTTCATGTGGTAAAGCTGCATTCTCTCTCCTGACCACCAGGGGGTGACTCCTCTGGTTGTATAGAAGTCTATGCTTCATGTGTTAAAGCTGCATTCTCTCTCCTGACCACCAGGGGGCGACTCCTCTGGTTGTATAGAAGTCTATGCTTCATGTGTTAAAGCTGCATTCTCTCTCCTGACCACCAGGGGGCGACTCCTCTGGTTGTATAGAAATCTATGCTTCATGTGTTAAAGCTGCATTCTCTCTCCTGACCACCAGGGGGCGACTCCTCTGGTTGTATAGAAGTCTATGCTTCATGTGTTAAAGCTGCATTCTCTCTCCTGACCACCAGGGGGTGACTCCTCTGGTTGTATAGAAGTCTATGCTTCATGTGTTAAAGCTGCATTCTCTCTCCTGACCACCAGGGGGCGACTCCTCTGGTTGTATAGAAGTCTATGCTTCATGTGTTAAAGCTGCATTCTCTCTCCTGACCACCAGGGGGCGACTCCTCTGGTTGTATAGAAGTCTATGCTTCATGTGTTAAAGCTGCATTCTCTCTCCTGACCACCAGGGGGCGACTCCTCTGGTTGTATAGAAGTCTATGCTTCATGTGTTAAAGCTGCATTCTCTCTCCTGACCACCAGGAGGCGACTCCTCTGGTTGTATAGAAGTCTATATAAATGACTCTACTTCTCTTGATGTATTCCCTCAGTAAACATTGTAAACATTAGTTTTTGGT
>NC_046982.1:21715769-21738269 GCF_009769545.1 Cyclopterus lumpus | reverse complement strand
ATTGTTATTATTAAGTGGCGGGAATTTAATTTGAGAGAGAAAAGATGGATTGAAGGATCGATTTGAAACCAGAAGATCCAAACAATAAAAAGTGAGCTTTTCACGAGGCACTTATTGTTTGCTCCTAGCGAGGAGAATTTAATTGGGGGGATTTGTAAAGGGCGCTCGGCGGTTCTCTATAAGTGGCTCCGTGACCCCTGACCTCTCGCTCCGCCCCGGTTCAGCCCTGAGACACCGGAGCTACACGACGCTGCAGGACGAAGCCCTCAAAGTGTTCAGCTCGCTGCAGCACCTGGAGGGCGTGGCCGACCCGGTGCCCGTCATCCAGGGCGTCCTGCGCACCGGCCAGGAGCTCAAGGCGCTGCGGGACGAGCTCTACTGCCAGCTGATCAAGCAGACGGTGCGGCCGCCGCAGCCCGACAGCCCCGGGAACCTCTGCGGCTGGAAGATCCTGGCCTGCATGTCCTGCACCTTCATCCCCACCAGGAGCATCCTCAGATACCTCAAGTTCCACCTCAAGAGGTATCGGCACGTTCGCGGAGGGATGCGGGGAAAAAATAATAATGGACTAATCGCAAGATCGCTAACAATCCAAATCTCTCTCCGCAGGACTCGAGAGCTCCTGCCCGGCTCGGAGATGGACCGCTACGCCGCCTTCGCCCTGGACTCCCTGAGGAAGACTCGGGCCAGGGAGAACGTCCCATCGCAGGAGGAGATCCGCTCCATCGTGGCCCGGCAGGACATGAGCACCACGGTCCACTGCCACGGAGGAGGCTCCTGCAAGATCACCATCAACTCGCACACCACGGCCGGAGAGGTGAGCGACAGGAGTTCCTTGTTCAGAGGCGTCTTCTTCCTGCTGCAAATTGTATTTAATGTCATGTCATAATTTAGCTAACCCGGGCAGGTAATATCCATGCACATGTTGTCCTCACTCATGTTTTAAAGCACTCCTGTCGGGTGTTCTTGTGCGTCAGGTGGTGGAGAAGCTGATCCGAGGTCTGGCCATGGAGGACAGCCGGAACATGTTCGCCCTGTTCGAACACAACGACACCACGGAGAAGGCCATCGAGAGCCGCATGGTGGTGGCCGACGTGCTCGCCAAGTTTGAAAAGTAAGCGCGTTGAGGCAAAATGAAATATTAATTCAAGCTCCGAGCTCATTCCCGCCTGGCGGAACGCCGACCTGCTCGACCGCCGCCGGTCGGACGTTTTAACGCTGATTTTCTTTCGCCAGTAGGTGGCGCTTCGACTGAGTGAAAATAGGCTTGTTGATATCCTCAGGCCGTGACTTGTAACAAGCACGACAAGTTTGGGGCAGAACGAGGCAGAACACGCCCCTAAGAGATTCATTGGTCCATATATCTTTACCACAATGACATATCAAAACACGGTTGACATATTGTAGGTTATCTGGCTTCAATTATGATCAATAGTAATTTTGTTATGAATCTGACCCAACGTGTAGGAGAAATGGCCAATTATGTGTTTTTCACAAAATTCAAAATGGCGGAAAATCTAAGTAGGCGGAGCTTAGGGGTCTGAGAGGCTTTTCTGTAGAGCAGGTGGAGATGGACATGTGTGAAAAATATAAAGTCAATCGGACATTCTGGGTGAGGGGCGTCGCCGGTCAAACTTTGAGGGGGCGCTAGAGAGCAATTGTTTCAAACCCAAATTTTACGTCTCTATCCGAGGTAAAATTTGGGTTTGAAAAAATTGCTCTCTAGCGCCCCCTCAAAGTTTGACCGGCGACGCCCCTCACCCAGAATGTCCGATTGACTTTGAGTCTGTACCCTCAATACGCCCAATGTTCAAAAATAAAAAGCAGAATAATAAGAATCCTAGCAAATAATAATACTGCTGCTGCTTTTGGTCCTCATGAACGCTCCTTCTGGTCTGCAGGCTTTCAGCGAGCCCGGAGGAACACAACACCGGCTGGAAGTTCTACTTCAAGCTCTACTGCTTCTTAGACAGGGAACACGTCCCCAAGGACAGCGTGGAGTTCGCCTTCATGTTTGAACAGGTGAGCCAGACCAGCTTCATATCGAAGCTGCACCCACGATTCATAACTTCAGAGTTTCAGCCAAAAAATCTGTTTCCTATCAAGCGGAAGGGAGCGTCTTCCAAATGTATTATCTTCAAAATCTCAAACAATTTTAGTTTTCATGATGTGTTACGTGACTTTTCTCCGGTTCGAGCAAAAGCAGCTTTGAGTGTCGATACAAACACTTGTTATATGTTTTTATTTAAACCTTTATTTAACCGGGTGAGTCCCATTGAGATTAAAAAACAAGACAAGTTAAAAGAAATCAAAAGTTAAGAACAGTGACGTTAATTTAAGAAACATTTTTGGGAACCTGCCTCCATTTCTTTAATTTTATATTCAAAAGCAGTAAAGTGTTATCAGTTTTTTAATTATTATTCTGCAACATATTCCAGTATGAGGGTGCAGAGTACACAAAAGCCCTTTTTCCCATTTCCGTTGTGGCATTTGGGACAGTGAGCATCAGGAAGCCCTCAAAGCAAGACATTGCACAACGTGTGGCTTTGGTACTGTACCTTTAAATACCTTTGGTACTGTACCTTCAAGTACCTTTGATACTGTACCTTTGAGTACCTTTGATACTGTACATTTGGTACTGTACCTTCAAGTACCCTTGATACTGTACCTTTAAATACCTTTGGTACTGTACCTTCAAGTACCTTTGGTACTGTACCTTTAAATACCTTTGATACTGTACCTTCAAGTACCATTGATACTGTACCTTTGATACTGTACCTTTGGTACTGTACCTTCAAGTACCCTTGATACTGTACCTTTAAATACCTTTGGTACTGTACCTTCAAGTACCTTTGGTACTGTACCTTCAAGTACCTTTGATACTGTACCTTTGGTACTGTACCTTCAAGTACATTTGATACTGTACCTTTGAGTACCTTTGATACTGTACCTTTGGTACTGTACCTTCAAGTACCTTTGATACTGTAACTTTGATACTGTACCTTTGGTACTGTACCTTTGATACTGTACCTTTGGTACTGTACCTTTGATACTGTACCTTTGATACTGTACCTTTGAGTACCTTTGATACTGTACCTTTGGTACTGTACCTTCAAGTACCTTTGGTACTGTACCTTCGAGTACCTTTGGTACTGTACCTTTGAGTACCTTTGATACTGTACATTTGGTACTGTACCTTCAAGTACGTTTGGTACTGTACCTTCAAGTACATTTGGTACTGTACCTTCAAGTACCTTTGGTACTGTACCTTTAAGTGCAGTACCACAACCAGTATCGTTGTAGTGATGAGAAAACGTTCATAATAAGTCAGGTGTGTTGTACTCACGGAGGACTTTGTTGTGGAAGCTCTATCAGACATGTTCTTTTGTCAACAGGCCCACGAAGCCGTCATTCGTGGTCAGTACCCGGGCCCCGAGGAGACCCTCCAGTTCCTGGCTGCCCTGAGACTTCAGTACCTGCAGGGCGATCACAGCTCCCAGGCCAACGTCCCCGATATGTCCCTGGTGTTCCCCATGGCGCGATTGCGGGCCCGCGTGCAGAACTCGGCCAAGACGTTCGCTCCCAGTTCCGTTTCCGGCTCGGTGGCCGGCGACCGCTCGGGGACCGCGGAGAGGAAGCGCTCGAGCTTCCTGGAGGGAACGCTGAGGCGGAGCTTCAGGAGCGGCTCGCTGAGTCGGCAGAAGCTGGAGGAGGAGAACAGCCTGGAGGCGTGGATGAGGGAGGAGGCCACGGCGCTGAGGACCAGCGTGATGGACAAGTGGAAGAAGCTGCAGGGGATGAACCAGCAGCAGGCCATGGTCAAGTACATGGCGGTGGCGAAGGAGTGGCAGGGCTACGGATCCACGCTGTTCAACGTGGAGGTGAGGACAGAAATGATAACGTCTTTTTTATTTCTCAGTCTACAAAAAATCCTATGAAATTATATATATTATATTATATTTGTCTGTTTTCTTAATTTTTTTTATTTAGGGAATTATAAAAAAAATGTCTTCTCTTTTCTTGATTTTATTAAATTTAAATTTTTTTTTTTCAAAGAAATAATAGATTAATTATTGGAATTCCTTTTTTTTTAATTTAGGAAATTATAAAACAATGTAGACGAGTAAAACTTAAAATGTCAGATTCATTAGAATTCCTTTTTCTTCAAATTTAGGGAATTATAATAAATTTGTTGTCCCTTTTCTTAAATGTTTATAATTAAAACACAAAATTTAGGATTTATTGGAATTCCTTTTTTTTCAAATGTTTTATTCTTCTCTTTTCTTGATTTTATCTAATTTTTCAAATAAATATTTATAATAAAGGATTTATTAGTAGGATATACTATTAATATATTTTTTTAAATAAATGTATATAATTTTTCAAACAAATAGACGAGTAAAACTTAAAATTCAGGATTTATTGGAATTCCTTTTTTTTTCTCCAAATTTTGGGAATTATAATTATATATAATTATATATGTTTTTTCGTCCCTTTTCTTAATTTGTTTGGAATTTTTCAAACAAATAATAGACGATCAAAACTCCAAACTTAGGAATCATTGAAGAGTATTAAAGTACATACCCAAGCCCCTCGGTTAGGGCTTGACTTTAAAAGCAGAGCCTCCCTCACGCTTCTCGCTTCTCGGCCCTTCAGTGCCGGGACGGAGCGTTCCCGTGCGAGCTGTGGCTGGGCGTCAGCCGGGAGGCCATCTCGGTGTACCAGCGAGGGGAGGCGTGGCCTCTGGAGGTGTTCCCGTACGAACTGATCCTCTCCTTCGGAGCGCCGCTGGCCAACACCTACAAGATCGCCGTCGAGGGCCGAGAGCTGGTCTTTGAGACGCAAATGGTTCGTGTTGGAGTTCATCTTTTTACGCTCATATTTCACACTATATATATGTATGTATGTATGTGTATATATATATATGTATATATATATATACTGTATATAAGTACTTTGGTGAGCTTTTACCGGTGTGACGACGCTGAGCTGATGGCAACTTTCAATTAAAATTTTAAGTTTTTATCGCCCCAAAATCACAAATGTGCCTCAATCCATATGATAAGAATGACAGCATTATTATTATTATTATTATTACATACTTACTTATTTTAACACGACTTCATAAGGCAGCATGAGCCTATAAATATATAAAACCTCTCAGATTCAGAAAATCATTCAGATGATGAACTGAAACACCATGCACCGTTTAAATCCTCTTCCTCCTCCTCTTCCTGCTCCTCCTCTTCCTCTTCCTGCTCTTCCTCTTCCTCTTCCTGCTCTTCCTCTTCCTCTTCCTCCTCTTCCTGCTCCTCCTCTTCCTCTTCCTGCTCTTCCTCTTCCTCCTCCTCCTCCTCCTCCTCTCCTCTGCAGGTCATGGACATCGCCAAGCTGATGAAGGCCTACATCAGCATGATCGTCAAGAAGCGCTACAGCAACTGTCAGTCCGTCAGCAGCCACGGCAGCCAGTGTAGCGCCTGGTGAACGACTCCCGTTGACCTTTGACCCTTTGACCCTTTGACCTCTGGCCCGAGAGCATCTTGCACATTCGACCGCGTCTGACCGACTCTGAACGCTGTTTATTTTTGAATGGTTTCATTCCAAAAACACTGAAAACACGAGAGGTCAGAACTTTGAAAAGGGTTCAAGCTGGTCGGATCAGCTGTCGTTGTCCCGGTAACCGGCCTCCATCTCATCGTGGTCGTGAGGCGGTCCCGGTTTCCGTCACGTCTCTTTTGGTTTTACAGCTTTTTTTCAAAAGTTGCGTAACTGAACACTGGCGACACGGCGAGCGTTACTTTGTACATAAGTCATAAATGGTCCTCAAAGTGCTTTTTTATTAAACTGGAGGACTCGAGAAGCTAGAACCTCCAGGACAGAATCACCAAAATAAAAGTCAAGTCGAAGGAAGACGTCGATGTTGTCTTTTGAGGAAAACAAATTAAAACCGATTCCACAGTAAGAAAAATACAAGATATGTGAACAATTTATCGATATGAATATTGAATATCCAAATACAAAAGAAAATGCAGCAAATTCAACTTTTACACTGTTTTCTCAGGCCAAAGAACAGCAGGTGTGTATGTGTGTGTGTGTGTGTGTGTGCGTGCGTGTGTGTGTGTGTGAATAATAATAATAAAGCAACTGTGCCTGTTCACTGAACCGAACTCCCAATCTGACTTTTGTCTGAACCAGAACTAGAAACTAAAGGAAGCAGCACATTATTTAGTCTCCCAACAGTTCCCCTTATTAATTGTCCAGAAAGCGTCCAACATGGCGCCCGTTGACTGCACCCCCCCATGTTGGTGAGAACCGGCAGCAGCGTTATCGATCAGCCACTAAAACCACTTGTTTCTGTCACAAAACACGGGGTGTGCATTCAGCCGTCACTTATTTATACATTAATATGTGGGTTCTTTTTTTAATTTGATTTTCTCGCTAAAATAATAAGAGAAAAAGTGAGTTCCTGCATAACCGGTGTGACAGACGCTCCTCATTTGCTGTTCCGCTCTTAGGAATGCACGAAAGCCGCGCATGGTGTTTCCACGGAAACCCTGCAGACGGAGCTCGGCTGTTGTGCTATTTTGGGGGCTTTGAAACATTGCGCAATGCCCCCTTCAAGCAACTCCGACTGCAGTTATTAAACATTGTTGTGATACATAAGTTGTGGCTTTCGGTGCGACCCGTCATATTTGAGTTTGAATGACTTGCTCAGCTGGACTTTGTGCAGTGTAACATTCCTACAACATTTCCCTGGAGCTCCGCGGGCGGCAGATCCATCCAAAGACTGCAGCTTCCTTCCACGGTGCCTTGTTGTATATTGTGTACACTTGTTTTGTGTGGCTTCATTTTGTATTTTATTTTTGCATAATGTGCATATATATATATATATATATAATATATATATGATTTATATATAATATATATATTATTTATATAATTTATATATATAAATTATATATATATATTATATATTTATATTATATATTATATATATATATATTATATATATTATATATATAAATTATATATATATATATATTCTATTATAATCACATGGCTGTACATTTTTTACTGCAAGTCTTTGCCTTCTAGTTTTTCTCCTGAATGAAGACGATAAGTTGATTTTCTCAAGATGGAAATCTTGTATTTCTCTCTACGCAGCCAACCGACTGACAGTGGACCTTTGACACAATACTGGTATCTTGTTTTAAAAATAAAAAAATTCTGTATTGGTTATGTAACGAACGGATGATTCAAACAATAAACGATTACATATTTGATCACATTGTTGTCTTTATTCTTTATTTTACACTAGTTTTATGGACTGAATCAACCAGAGTAGTTTTATGTTTTGAGTACTTCATAATTCATTAGATTGAGGTCGCTTGGGTGTTATGTTTGCTCCGGTTATGTTAATGTTATGATTTTAAATAATGGAAGGAAACTTTCTTGCAACTTTGAAGTATGTATTTTCTTCCAAATATTCATCAAACATTTAGAGCTCAGAGAAGATAAATATGAGTTCAGGTAAACAAAGTGGCAGCCTCCATAAACACACAGAGGAAGGAGCGCCACCTACAGGAACTCAGACATGTACACAACATTAAGATGTAGAAGTACCGCCCACAACGTTTGATTGACAGGTGAAGAAAAGTCTGCTCTCAGCGACAATAATGGAAACAAAAAAAGTTTAAGAATTAAAACCCAGACTTTAACCGGCTGTCCCTTGAATCACTTCTGTCTATTTGAGTTTACAGAACTCAGCAGTGTCTCCATGATAATCAAACCAAAATCCAGCATAGAGAGGCTGAGTGAATGTGGTCTGGACTCTGTGGAGGAGAGTCATGGTTCCAGAGACGCTGTAGAAGGACAGAATACCTGCTCTGTGATCCAGGTACACTCCTAGTCTGGAGGACCGAGGACCAGAGACGGGGGTGGGGACTTTGTTGTGAACAAATATAAAACTGTTATTGAGACAACGTAAAGCCCAAGATTTGTTATTGTATCCAAACATACATTCATATCCTGTTCTCATGATGTTCTTGTATGAGACTGCTACTTCAACTCCTCCTCCTCTCCACTCCACCTCCCAGTAACAACGTCCAGTCAGACTCTCTCTACTCAGGACCTGAGGATACAATCCACTGAACCTGTCTGGGTGACTAGAATAAGACTGATGTTCCTTCATTAAAGTTCCTTTTCTGTTCCCATCAGATAATAACAGCAGTGTGTGTGCTGTGTTTGGATCCAGAGTGAGTTCACGTGAACATTTTAAGAATCCATCTCTGGTCGTGGGCTCTGGTGCAGACAGTAAAACATTCACTTTAGTCACCTTCAGTGAGACGTTTGTCCACTTGTCTCTCAGGACGTCCTGTAGTTCATCTCTGAGTCCTGAAACAGCCGCCGTCACGTCCTCAAAGTACCTCAGAGGACGGATGTTGATGCTGGATGAGTCTGTAGACCCACTGAGTGGTGACAGTGAGGGGTAGTGGTGGAGAAGCTGGTTGAGATCCTCTGTGTGTGAGAGCAGCTTCAGCTCAGCGTCGTTCCTCTTCAGCTCAGTGATCTCCTGCTCCAGCTTCTCCTGAAGCTCTTTGACTCGACTCACTTCAGTTCTCTGCTGGGATCTGACCTGCTGCTTCACATCAGAGCTTCTGTTCTCCATGAGACGGATCAGCTCAGTGAAGATCTTCTCACTGTCCTCCACTGTTTTATCAGCAGAGAGGTTGATGGCCTCCACCTCCTGATGGAGCAGCTTCAGGTCTTTCTCTCTGTCCTGGATTCTCTGCTGGATGTTTAGTCGACTCCCCTCCAGCTCTCTCTGCCTCTCGGTCCTTTCTGCTGCAGCTGAGACGGTGTCGTGGCCTTTATGTTCATCCAGAGAGCAGAGGTAGCAGATACACTGCTGATCAGTACGGCAGAAGATCTTCATCACCTCATTGTGACGAGAGCAGATGTTCTCCTGGAGCTGGTTGGAGGGGTCCACCAGCTGGTGTTTCTTTAATTGAGGTACATCACAATGAGGCTGGAGGTGTTTCTCACAGTAAGAAACCAGACACACCAGACAGGACTTGAAGGCCTTCAGTCTCCTCCCAGTGCAGACATCACAGCCCACATCTTCAGGTCCAGCATAGCAGTGATCAGCAGGAGCAGCTTGGAGTCCAGTCTTCTTCAGCTGCTCCACCAAAACTGCCAACATGGTGTTCTTCAGCAGGACAGGCCTCGGTGTGAAGGTCTGCCTACACTGAGGGCAGCTGAGGAGCTTCTTCCCGTCCTCTACATCCCAGTGGTCTTTAATACAGTTCATGCAGTAGCTGTGTCCACAGGGAATAGTCACCGGATCCTTCAGGAGATCCAGACAGATGGAACAACAGATGGTCTCCTGGTCCAGATGAGCTCCTTTCTGCTCCATCTCACCTCTCAGTAGCAAGGAGTGTCTGAGTTTCACTTCCTCAGCATTGAATGACCTCTGATCTGAACAACATGTCTCTGCAGTGAACGGCGCCGTCAGCTCGTTCCCCGTCTATGAAACTGTAGATGTGAAGAGGAGGAACCTGTTCTCTCTTGGTTGGAGAACAGGAAGGAGAGGGAACCGGCTTTTCAGGCTTTACTGCATTCCACAAAGAGAAGCAGGGTGTGTCATCTCCTGTTTACAATGCGCAGCAGGAATAGAGGATGAGAGACTATGACACTGCACTGTAACTAACCCGTATCTCTTAGTTCTTTTAAATTGTCCACCAAAGTTAATGGAGTTCAAAAGAAGAAGAAAAACACAGGTTCATATTTGGGAATTAAAATTATTTGGTTTTGTTAACTTTGAATCAAATGACAAAGTGCTGAGATCTACATAAACACACACACACATAAACCATTAGCTGTAGTAAAGGGAAAAGACGTGTAAAGCTTCCTCCACCTCCAGTCCACGGTGGTTCCTGTGATCAAGTGAGAGAGATGGAATGAAAGAGGGAGGAAGAAATAAAGGAAGAGAAGGCGTTCGTGGAGAGGGATGTTGAAGCTGAGTCCAAGAGGAAGTCACTGGGTCAGCTGTGATTAAAACCTTTTAAAAAACGGCTTATTCTGTAGGCCTCTGCCAAACTGAAAAGGGTGTATCTCCTCTACCACAAAGGCTATTTGAGTAAAGCTGGTGTTATAATGAGGGCAACCCATGTGAGCTTTTGTTCAGATGTGTACATATTAGTAGATATGTTACTGGTTAAGAGTAACTTTTCCTTCGCCTAGGAAAGAAAAGCCCTTTCAGGATGATTATCTCTTGAAGGATGCAGTGCATAGGTATAAATCTAACCCAGATCATATCACAACATGTCAACGGTCTCCCTGCAAAGTTTGACTTTGATAAAGTGAAGCAGAACAAAGTTGGAGAGGTTTTAGAACAGAGAATTTAGGTGAGGTCTCCAAAATGGGCATTTGGGCACATTTGGGCACCATCTGTGCACTTTGAATTTTCTCATGTACCAAACCAGATATTTCACTTGTATATTACTTATGGTGTTCAAGACATCCAAATACAGCAGTCTTTGGTTGTAAAAAAATCAACAACATCAACAAAGGTAAGCAGCATTTGTGACTGTAAGCGCTAAAGCGTTTCATGCTGCTGTGTTCTTTGGCTCATATCTCGGTGATGCTTTGGTGCAGAAGGATTTCCTGAAGATGTTTAGAATCTGTGTTAAGTCCTCTTGCTCTTTGCTATCTGGCTTTTTCTGATAGCACCGAGCTACGGGTCGCTAGTTCTGGAAACGTGCTGAGTGGGCTGACTCCTGACAAAATGATGATTATGATATTTTAATAATTCTTTTAGTTGGTGTTTGAGTTGTGTTGAAATGGCTTACTGATTATTGTAGCCCAAGTTCTGTTGTTTTATTTGATGTACAACATCAATATTTTTGCTGATGTTTATTGTAATGTTTTACACAGTTTAACCACAATGTGTCAATTTCATTTAAAAGGTGTTCAGAAGAAATGAGAAATGTTCGGGGCGTGGTCCTTATTCCTGAACTAAGTGTATACAACTCAATAATACAATGCCAGATACACACATTTCCACATATTTATATATATTTACAAACAAATATAAATATATTAAAATGTGTAGCCTTCAGTTTGGATGTAACAGTCACTGTTTCTGTGACTTCCTGTTAGTTCTCTGAAGCTCAAACTGTTGGACTTGACGGCTCCTCCTGATGCTGCTGCCTGATCTCAACTCAAACCGGCCTGTTTGCTCAAAGTACTGCACTTGTGAAGGTACTTGTACTTCACGTGAGTATTGTCGTTTTCTGCTACTACTACTCCACTACGTCTTAGAGGCAACATTGTATTTGGTTAACTACCTTTTGAGATCATTTTACACAACGAATACAGACACACTGTTGAGGATTAAAGCGCTGGTTTCAAACCCTTTAGGCTCCTAAAAGAAAGCAGTCGGGGCTCTTCGTCATGTTCCTGATCTCCATCAAAGAGAGACGAACCCTCTAAACGTCTCAGACGGTCTCATTTAAATAACTGATTGAGGTTAAAAGAATCCAATGTTTCATTAAAATCAGCAAAGATGATGTAAAGCTGTGTAGCAGAACTTTTCTCTGATCATATCATAACCATCCAGATTTATTCTGTGGCCCTTTGGAGGCCTTCAAATATGTGTTTGACTACAACTGTGGACAAAGAGAGTTGAGGTGCTTGGACCTCCTCTACATCCTGGTTATCGGGATGAAGGCACCCTCTGGTGTTGTGCTTCACCTTTCACATTTCACCTGTTAACCTGCCGTGATGTTCACTGCAGGAAGACGTGGACAAACTTCACTGAGCCGTTGGCATCAGGCCACAATGGTGACTTGGCAATGGCATGTCACATACGCATCAGTGTTGATGGAGATCCACAGATCTGATGTTAGACTAACTGCAGGTGGCCTTCTCCTTGGCTTCCTGATATCTGTCCTCCACCAGAGTGGAAGAGAACACTCTTGGAATGGCAAATATGGGGAAGCTTCAATACTTTGGAAACTAATGCGCTAACAAATTGTTGTGCTACTAATACGATTGGTTACTGTCTTCTAAAACTCAAACACACCCTTGTCTCGCCACACGGTCAAAAATAAATAGTAAATACATAAAAATCTGTTCAACATGCGAAACATACCTGGAATTGACAAAAGTAACATTATTGATTACTGCATCATTCTGCTTCTCTGTGTGTTTGTTGTCAAACTAAATGTACACCTTCTGTTGTGTATTATTGAAATGAGAGTAGATTTACTGCACTGGAACATTCTGAGAGAGAAATGGAAAAAGGTAAACAAAGTGCATTAAGTGTGCTGCTGATGCTTTGAAAGATGAATGTAAATGTCTGCATCATGTTGTTAAATAAAGGTTTTATTTTGACTCAAGTGAGACATTCATGTGAGCAGTCGCATAAAAAGAAAAGAGAAAACCCAACTGTACTACAGTTCTCCAGTCTACGGGCTTGGTGGTCCTCTAGCGCCACCTGGTGATGGACTTTCATTCTGTTGAGACGGTTACATGTTGAATAGTCAGACTGGAGGTGGAGGCTGGTGTGTGTTGTTGTTGTCCCCCTAAACCCTTAAACCCTGAACCCTCAGAGGGTCCATGACGTCACCTATTAAGAGCTTGAGTGAGAGACTGTAGGGCTTGATATGGCGTCGATACAGCACGTTACCATGACAACATCGAACAATACTGCAGCGCCTCACTCTCGTGAGATTATCGGTGATCCCGTGTTCGTGACGTCAGAGCAGGCGGGATCAAGTCGGACACATGTACCGCGCATGCGCCGCTCTCCTCCTGTGTTGGTCGCCATGTCTCGAGTCCACGCGGCTTCTGGAGTCACGTTGGGGCTGATTGACAGGTTGATAGCAGACTATGAGGAGGACGTGTCTGCTCTAAGAGAACAGGAGCGACCCACACCAGGTCGGTGCTTCTTCATTACTGATCCGGGCTTCGTGCTCGTTTTACGGCTTCGAGTCACATCCGGGTCCGTTTCCAGCTCATTCATTGTAGTTGTGAGACTTTTGGTGAATGTGGTTCGTTCCCAGCTCTCCTCTGGTTACATTCATCAGGGAGGAACTTTAAACCTTACAGGGGATTTACACGTGGAGACCTTTTGAGTCTTCAACATGGCGGCCGAACAACTTCCGGTTCAAGCGAGGAGCGAAGAAATGGGTTGAGGTCGAATAGTCAAATAAATGCCTCGTAACGTCTATTATTAACCGTGTGTGTGTATAACCACACAACTATAACGATGATCATTAACTGGAAGATAAACTTTTGTTCTAAATGTAGATATTAAACCCTTTAATCTAAACAGGACCCATTGAAATATGATTACAAATGTAACTCAGCAACTCAATCTCTGGAGCTTAAAACTGTATTCCTGTGTTGAACAATGAGGTTCAACTTTATCTAGAAATTAACTTTATTGAAACACTTTAATTAACATCATTATGATTCAGGCAGTTATGAAACAAATGAACAACAAAGCAGTCTTGACTTGAGCTCCAGAAGCTCTGATGAAAGGGTTCAACTGGACGAGCTCTTCAGTGGGAAGAGGAATGCTGGTCCTTTAGTCTGAGTCATGTTTATGACTATCATCCTTTGAATCAACATTACAATTTAAAACTCTAGGTCACACCGAGTTGTGGTGTTTCATAATCTATTGTCTGCTGTGGTGGATAAAATGTTTCAAATTGTGTGCGTCCACAACCTCTATTGTATAGCAGCGTGTGTTAAAACTTGTTCTCAGTATTATATTAAGCTTAAATTAAAACTGCACATATGACGTAGAGCACAGACACATCTCTCTCAGATTAGTCACGAGACGTAGACAGACACAGCGGCCTTGTGTTGGTCCAGGATTAACCGGTACAGAGGAGGCTGTAGAGCCAGGGCCGGGATGCTCAGACCAAATAACGATAAGAGAGTTGTAGCGATCTGTTATCACCACCTCACGACCTGTTAACTCTCAACATTCCTTAGAGGAACCGACTTGGACTGGGGCAGGAATTAAACAGAGGGACGAGAAATAATATGTAATGAGGGAGTGGACGGAGGCTGCACCTGCTTTGAGTCCGATGCTATAATAATATGTCAATGTGCGAAAGACAGATGTTCCTGAACGCATCGCTCTCTCTTCCGGTAAGCGTATTGCATCACTTCCGGTTGCCAGCTTAGCAGCTCACGATGTCTTCTTCTCCCCCTCCCGCTCCCTCTTGCTCAGAGTGTCTCATGTATAGCTATTCCTCTGCCTCCCTTAATGATAACGGTACATGCAACAAGTGTAGTTCATTTGCTGGTTGGAGGCAGTTCTAAGTGGGTTAGATGCACGGCTCCGCACCATCGAAGCTCAGACAGTTACGCTAGTTAGCATAACATTAATGTGGAATCGGTGTGTACTTATGCCAAGACAATGTCGGACACTGTAGTTTTCTCTGGCCCTCTCCCCAATCTGATCAATGATGACATGTATAGCCGCATGTCGTCATTCAACCGCTGGTTGTCCAGGTGGTGCCCAGCAAACAATGTGGGCTACATAGATAACTGGCAGACTTTCTGGGGAAAGCCTGATCTGATGAGTCGAGACGGCATTCATCCCACTTGGGATGGAGCGCGTCTCATTTCTGTGAACATGGCCAAGTTGATTAACGGACTTAATCCATGACCCAGAGTTCAGATCAGGAAGCAGAAGCAGAGTTGTAGTCTTCCACCCTTCTCTGCACTTCCATTCGAGCAGTTACCCTCCCTTAACCTTAACTCTATAGAGACTGTGTCTGTCCCACGGCCACTTAAATTAATTAAATCAAAAGTAACCAGAAGAGGAGTCATACAAAATAACCTCATACAGGTTAACATCACTAAATATTAGATCTCTGTCATCTAAAGCTGTATTAGTAAATGATTTAATATCAGACAATCACATTGATTCATTGTGTCTTACTGAAACCTGGCTGAGCAATGAAGAATATGTCAGCCTAAATGAATCAACTCCTCCAAGTCATATTAATACTCACATTCCTCGAGGCACCGGCCGAGGAGGTGGAGTAGCAGCCATCTTTGACTCAAGCCTATTAATGAATCCTAAAACTAAACTAAACTACAACTCATTTGAAGCCTTGTTCTTAGTCTTTCACATCCAACCTGGAAAACATTACAGCCAATTCTATTTGTTATACTGTACCGGCCACCAGGTCCATATTCAGAATTTATATCTGAATTTTCAGAGTGTTTTATCAAGTTTAGTCCTTAAAACTGATAAGGTTATTATTGTAGGAGATTTTAATATTCATGTGGATATTGATAATGATTGCCTTAGTGCTGCATTTATCTCATTGTTGGACTCGATTGGCTTCTGTCAGAGTACAGAAACCCACTCACTGCTTTGGCCACACCCTCGACCTTGTTCTTGCATGTGGCATTGACATTGAGCATTTGGAGGTCTTCCCACAGAACCCTCTTCTGTCAGACCATTACCTCATAACTTTAGAGTTTATACTCCCGGAGTGTACACCGTTAGTCAAAAGTTTCTACACCAGATGTCTAACTGACAGTGCTGTAGCTACATTTAAAGAAGCGATTCCTTCTGCATTTGATTCAATACCACGTCTCAATGTGACGGAGGACTCCTGTGCTAACTTTAGTCCGTCCCAGATTGATCATCTTGTCGATTGTGCTACAGGCTCACTGAGAATGACACTAGACTCGATAGCCCCACTGAAGAAAAAGACAGTGAGGCAAAGGAGGTTTGCTCCCTGGTATAACCCTCAGACCCGCGACCTAAAGCAAACTTCACGAAAGCTTGAAAGTATATGGCGTTCCACCAATCTGGAAGAATCACGCCTAGTTTGGCGAGATAGTCTTAAAACATATAAAAAGGCTCTCCGTAATGCCAGAGCAGCCTATTACTCATCAGTAATAGAGAACAATAAGAACAACCCCAGGGTTCTCTTTAGCACTGTAGCCAGGCTGACAGAGAGTCACAGCTCTGTGGAGCCGTGTATTCCAATAGACCTCAGTAGTAATGACTTCATGAACTTCTTCAATGAAAAAATTTTAACTATTAGAGGCAAGATTGATGATCTCTTGCCCTCAACCAGTGCCGATCTGTCATCAAGAGGAGTGGCCTTGGAAACGGCTGTATGCCCTGGTGTATATTTGGATAGCTTTTCTCCCATTAACCTAGACCAATTGTCCTCAATGGTTTCTACTTCTAAACCGTCTACCTGTCTCTTAGACCCCATCCCAACGAGGCTGCTTAAAGACGTGTTGCCTTTAATTGGCACCTCTCTGCTGGATATTGTTAATGTGTCTTTGCTAACAGGCCATGTACCACATTCCTTCAAAGTAGCTGTAATTAAACCTCTCCTGAAGAAGCCCACTCTTAATCCAGAGGTGTTGGCTAACTACAGACCGATCTCTAACCTTCCCTTCCTCTCTAAGATCCTTGAGAAAGTAGGACTCATCTCTGTACTGGTCTTGTTGGACCTTAGTGCTGATAAAGGACTCATCTCTGTACTGGTCTTGTTAGACCTTAGTGCTGATAAAGGACTCATCTCTGTACTGGTCTTGTTAGACCTTAGTGCTGATAAAGGACTCATCTCTGTACTGGTCTTGTTAGACCTTAGTGCTGATAAAGGACTCATCTCTGTACTGGTCTTATTGGACCTTAGTGCTGATAAAGGACTCATCTCTGTACTGGTCTTATTAGACCTTAGTGCTGTTAAAGGACTCATCTCTGTACTGGTCTTGTTAGACCTTAGTGCTGATAAAGGACTCATCTCTGTACTGGTCTTATTAGACCTTAGTGCTGATAAAGGACTCATCTCTGTACTGGTCTTATTAGACCTTAGTGCTGATAAAGGACTCATCTCTGTACTGGTCTTATTAGACCTTAGTGCTGATAAAGGACTCATCTCTGTACTGGTCTTATTAGACCTTAGTGCTGATAAAGGACTAATCTCTGTACTGGTCTTGTTAGACCTTAGTGCTGATAAAGGACTAATCTCTGTACTGGTCTTGTTAGACCTTAGTGCTGATAAAGGACTAATCTCTGTACTGGTCTTGTTAGACCTTAGTGCTGATAAAGGACTCATCTCTGTACTGGTATTATTAGACCTTAGTGCTGATAAAGGACTCATCTCTGTACTGGTCTTGTTAGACCTTAGTGCTGATAAAGGACTCATCTCCGTACTGGTCTTGTTAGACCTTAGTGCTGCGTTCGACACCATTGATCATGACATCCTATTACAGAGACTGGATCAGTCGATTGGCATTTCATGTACCGCACTAAGTTGGTTTAAATCCTATTTATCACATGTGTGGCAACACGGATTGCTGAGTGGTGGAGTGGGTCCAGTTTTCTGAGGGTGGTCTTTGATGCCTTTTTTTAAATGATATCGCTGTAGTCAAATAGAGGAAGGATGGTCATTTTCACAAGGGTGAATTTGGCAGTCTGTGAAGGAGGCCTTGTTTCGATACAGGAAACCCAGTCTAGCTTTGACTTTAGCCAGAAGGTTATTGATGTGTATGTTAAATGAGAGAGATGAGTCCAACCAGAAGCCAAGGTATTTGTAGGAGGTGACAAACTCCAGCTCCGAGCCATCAGCACTGTAGATCTTGGGAGGGCTGGGGATAATGAGGTTTTTCTGGTCAAACAGCATACATTTGGTCTTTTTGGAGTTGAGGAGCAGGTGGAGGTTGTTGAAAGACTGTTGGGTGGAGGTGAGGCTTTGTTGAGGAGTGGACACAGCAGAGTGGAGTGGAGGACCAGCTGAATATATGATGGTGTCATCAGCATACAGATGAATCCTGGAATTTCCAGCAGCTTAGGCTACATCATTATTATAAATGAGATCAATTATCTGGTGATGTGATTTCTGTAGATGGCATTGCCCTGGCATCCAACACCACTGTAAAGAATCTCTGGTTATCTTTGACCGAGACTTGTCCTTTAACTCCACGTGAAGCAAACCTCAAGGATTGCATTTTTTCATCTACGTAACATTTAAAAAATCAGGCACAATCTTGTCCCAAAAAGATGCAGTAACGCTGGTTCACGCGTTTGTTACTTCCAGACTGGATTACTATAACTCCTTATTATATAGTTAGGGCTGAATCAGGTTTGCCCTGGTCCAGCCCCTTGATATGCTGCTATAGGCTTATAGGCTGCTGGGGGATGTTTTAGGATACACTGAGCACCTATCTCCTCTTCTCTCTCTCCTTATGAACCAGGTTGTTTATATTAATAAACTAATACTATGAACTAGGTTGTTTATATTAATAAAGTAATACTATGAACCAGGTTGTTTATATTAATAAACTAATACTATGAACTAGGTTGTTTATATTAATAAAGTAATACTATGAACCAGGTTGTTGCGCCTGCCGTCTCATAACTACGTAGAGTCAGATTCTCTGAACACCGCGTTGTCTTTTCCTAACTCCTCATGAACTCTACTTCTCATCGTTCCTTCACCCTGTGATGTTTTCCACAGAGGTCAAGGAGAAGTGGTTAGGAATCACCGTTATATATGGAGAGGAAATGTGTTTAGTAAATAAGCTTTATTATTATCAACCACGATATTATTTTAGATTAAACCTGAGACTAATAGCCTGAACTATTACAACAACATAAACATATGATTTTCTACAACACGTGGTGTTTGTCAAATCCAAGATCTGGCGTTTCCCATCATGCACTGGGGCCATGCAGTTGGTGGAGAGCCTGGCTCTAAAACCTGCGGCCGCCTCGCTCCGGTGAGGTTGTCGTTGACCACGTGTTCATGACGTCGGAGCAAGTCGGACATCTACCCAGCATGCATTGTGAGGCGAACGCCGTGATGGATTCTGATCAGTCTGCTTGAGGCGCAACTTGTTTGTTGAGCTTCTCAACACACGGTGTCATGAAACTATCACTATTTTAAAATGTACGGTTTGATTTCTCACCTCAAACATTCTCAGAAGTGAATTTAGTGATGAAAAAACATGCACATGTATCTTTAAAAGCGTATAATATATTCCATAGTTTAAATACTTTTAGTGATGATAACACATTAAAGATCAGGATCAATCTAAATATTAGTATTGTTGTATGAAGTGTGTGACATCCCCCGACCTTGTATACAATTTATCTTTTACATTAAACATTCCATATTTACTCCAGTGCCCTTTGCACTCTGCACCAATGCACTACTGTCCTGCTGTTTACAAATGTTATTGTTATTGTTTTGTATTATGTATTTATGTGTGTCTACATGAAGAGCAACAAATAATCATGAAGTCAAATTCCTTGAATGTCTCCACTAATGAAAGTTGATATCAGTCTGAAGTCACGTTGTTCATAATGTTTGTGATTACAGCAGATGTCCTCCCTGAGGGCCTGGACCTGAACCAGGAGGACCCGGAGCCCCTCGGCATGAAAGAGGACCCGGAGCCCCTCGGCATAAAAGAGGACCCGGAGCCCCTCGGCATAAAAGAGGACCCGGAGCCCCTCGGCATAAAAGAGGACCCGGAGCCCCTCGGCATAAAAGAGGACCCGGAGCCCCTCGGCATAAAAGAGGAGCCGGAGCCCCTCGGCATAAAAGAAGAGCCGGAGCCCCCCTACATAAAAGAGGAGCTGGAGCCCCCCTACATAAAAGAGGACCCGGAGCCCCCCTACATAAAAGAGGAGCCAGAGCCCCTCCACATAAAAGAGGACCTGGAGGATCTCTGGACCCGTCTAGAGGAAGAGCAGCTTAAGGTGCTGGAGGAGTCCGATATCACCAAGTTCTCATTCACTGTTGTTACTGTGAAGAGTGAAGATGACAAACCTCAGACCTCACGGCTTCATCAAAGCCAGACGGAGGACAACAGAGAGGCGGAGCCTCCAGCCGGCTTGTCAGCTACACCAATAAAAATAGAATCTGATGGAGAGGACTGTGGGGGATCAGGACCAGCCAGGAACCTAAATCCACATCGGCATTCACATCCAAATGCTGATGATGATGAAAAGGCTTCAGAATCTTCTGAGACTGAAGTCAGTTGTGATGATTGGCAAGAAGCTTTGTCAGATTCTGGAGCTGAAAGTGAAGACAGGGACAATGTCTGGAAGGAGACCAGGGCACCTGAGTCTGCTGCACATGCCCTGAAATATAAGGAAGTCCTTGTAAGTCATGTGGGATGTAACACTGGCAACGAATCAAATGAATCACCATCAAAAGTGCTCATGAGAGAGAAAACAATCAAATGTCATGTTTGTGGGAAAAGATTTACAGCACAGGGAAGTCTGAAGACACACCTAAGATGCCACACAGGAGAGAAACCATTTGGTTGTGATGTTTGTGGGAAAAGATTTACAGCACAGGGAAGTCTGAAGACACACATGAGACTCCACACAGGAGAGAAACCATTTGGTTGTGATGTTTGTGGGAAAAGGTGTACACATTCTGTGAGTCTTAAGAGACACATGAGAGGCCACACAGGAGAGAGACCATTTGGTTGTGATGTTTGTGGGAAAAGTTTCAATGACCATGGAAATCTGAAGACACACATGAGAATCCACACAGGAGAGAAACCATTTGGCTGTGATGTTTGTGGACAAAGATTCAATGACCCCGGAAATCTGAAGACACACATGAGAATACACACAGGAGAGAAACCATTTGGTTGTGATGTTTGTGGGAAAAGATTCAATGACCCCGGAAATCTGAAAACACACATGAGAATCCACACAGGTGAGAAACCATTTGGTTGTGATGTTTGTGGGGAAACATTTACAGCACAGGGAAGTCTGAAGAACCACATGAAAGTCCACACAGGAGAGAAACCATTTGGTTGTGCTGTTTGTCGGAAAAGATTCAATCAACAGGGAAGTCTGAAGAACCACATGAGAGTCCACACGGGAGAGAAACCATTTGGGTGTGTTGTTTGTGGGAAAAGATTCAATCAACAGGGACATCTGAAGACACACATGATAGGCCACACAGGAGAGAAACCATTCAGTTGTGATGTTTGTGGGAAAAGAGTTCCACGTCAGGAGAGTCTGAAGAATCACATGAGAATCCACACAGGAGAGAAACCATTTGGTTGTGATGTTTGTGGGCAAAGATTTACAGAACAAGGAAATCTGAAGAAACACATGGGAGTTCACACAGGAGAGAAACCATTTGGTTGTGTTGTTTGTGGGAAAAGATTTACAGCACAGGGAAGTCTGAAGAGACACATGAGAGTCCACACAGGAGAGAAACCATTTGGTTGTGATGTTTGTGGGAAAAGATTCAATGAACAGGGAAGTCTGAAGAAACACATGAGAGTCCACACAGGAGAGAAACCATTTGGTTGTGATGTTTGTGGGAAAAGATTCAATGAACAGAGAAGTCTGAAGAAACACATAAGAGTCCACACAGGATAGAATGTGTTTCTTCCCGTCGTGAATTATGTAAGTTGTTCTCTTTCTCTTGTCTTCATTAAAAAAAAATATGTTAAATGTTTTTAAATTCCTATGTCATTTGTTTGTAAATGAGATGGAAGGCAAAGTGTTTTCTAAACATTTGATGAATCTTTATTAAAAACACTGACAACATACTGAGTTCTGTGATGGAGGAAACTAAAAACAAACAAAAAACTGTACAAACACATCTGTATTTAAAATGCATTTTCCCTGTAATGTTTTAAAATCTACATAAAGAGACTTTTGCATATATATTTTTACCATATAATCATAAAAACCCACACTTGTACAACCTGGGCCTGGATACTGCTCTGTATTGAATGGATTCTGGTGTTTTAAAGTTAAGTCAGCTGCCTCCGTTTTATCAGGGTGTTTTTTAGTCGTGGGCCCTTTTTACTGGTAAAAGATGCCCACAGTCTAACTCTCTGTACTGGTTGTTGAGAGAACCGTTGATTCACAGGGCCATCAGCAGCAGCGCCACCCCTGGACTGATGGGGGCGCTGCTGAGTTCACAGACCCTGTGCCTGCAGCAGCTAGTGGATGCAGTGGGGCCGACGCTGAGCGACCCCCCGGCCCTGGGCGTTCTGCTGGGTCTGCATTCTGTCCGGGTGGCGAGGAGGCTCCTGGAGCTGTGGAGGCAGAGGCTGACCGGGAAGGGGAGGAGCCTCCTCATGGACTACAGCCGAGGACAAGTCGAGTCGGACCCTGAAGACCCTTTCCCCGAGATCTCACCGGCCCCCTGCTTGCTACGACACACCCAGAAACATGTACATTGCACAAAGCAGACGAGAAGACTGTATTTTAACGGTGTTGTCGTATCTTTCAAGCGGCAGTGATGTTGAAGAATGAGGATGAAGGAATCTCCGCGGACACTGTTCTTTCTGTTATAATAGAGTTTATTACAGAGAGGAATCACAGGTCAGGACGAGCGTCTAGATCGCTCGGAGAAGCTTCTCAGCCAAATGGAAGATCTACTGAGACTCAGTTATATACCCACTTTGTCGTGCTCAGCTCCTGAGATCCATAACGTCACTCAGGAACCCCCAATC
>NC_046982.1:21683269-21705769 GCF_009769545.1 Cyclopterus lumpus | reverse complement strand
TTAACCCTCAAATCTAGTCTGAGGTGCTTTGTGTACTTCCCCTAAACAGTGAAGAGGCTTGTTTGCTTCCTGCATTGCACACCTTGCAGGTGAATGAGAAAGCCACGCCCCCTTAAGGACCCGCCCCCCCCCACCTGCATCATCACCTGTAAGCCATAGCGCTGATGTCTCCTGATTTAAAACCTTCCCTCAAGCTTCACAGACACAGAGAAGCAGAAGCTGCCAACAAAGAAGTTTCCTGCTGCGCAACACTTGACTTTTACAGCTCAGGTGAGGCTTGAGTCTCGCTTCCTTCTCTGAGCGATGCTCTTGAGTTTGTTTTTCATTTATTTTATTATTTTTTTCTTGAGGGGGATTGTAAGTAACGGCAGCTAGAGATGACTTGAAAGACATAAATCTATAGTTTGCTGTGTGGGTTTAAAGACTTTTCCCTGAAAGACAAAGCAGATGTTCTGGTTTTAAAGAATAAACTTGTACGGGTTGTTCGAGTTTTACAACTTTGTCTCAAAAGAAGGCGAGTTGTTTGTTTTTACTCTTTTATTTGTAGCTTTGTAAATATTGTATCAGCAATATATATTTTTTTTTGCACAATTCATCATCTTTTCACTGAATTAGAAATATAATAATATGCTTCATAGTTGAGTTAAATGTTTTCAAAGTAAGCTATTATGCTGATAATTGAATGTCTCTTAAGGGTGATTTAAGATGTTAAAAGACTTAAGTCTGCTTTATCTCCAATCAGACTTTTTAATAACCAGTTAATTTGATTTCCTCTGAAGAATGGAAGGTGTCTTCATCCTGCTGGTGGCGGCGCTGGTCGTTTGTGTCCAAGGAACGTCTCATTTGTCCTTTTCCAACAACACTGAGGTTTGATTTCTTTCTTTAATCCTCTCTGTGTAAACACCTCTACTAAAAATCTGTTTTTTATAAATGTGCCTACAAAGCTGGTATTTGGAGTAAAATATTAATAGAAAAAAAGGGTAAACATAAACGCAGCCGAGGCCAAGACTCTGTATTTTAGTCCCTATGGGCCCAGATCCTAAAATCGCTGGCGCCTACACTTCCCATCATGCAACTCGGACATGATGCAACAGGCTGAGTCGTGCTCCTCACTGTGTACAAATGGTTACCAAGTGCAGATTAAAAGCCTTTTATTTCTGTGTGTGTCAAGCAGGTGAACATCACTCTCGCCGGCTGCGGAGCCACTAAATTGTGCGTGTCGATCCCAGACAGCTGCGACCCCGCCGGGCAGAGCGCCTGTCTGTTCATGTCCGGGACCACCAGCCCCACGGCGGCCAACGGCGTTGAGCTGGCGGTCGAACTCCGAGGAGACTCCAGAGGGTTCATCTCACTGGGCCTCATTTCGATTGCCTCGCCGGTAACACACACACACACACACACACACACACACCTTTTGCCACAAAGTTGTTCCTTAACTGACTTTTTTTCAAAATAATCCCGCTGTCCTGAGCAAGTAATTTGGGCAAAAGAAGGCTCCATGTCTCTCTCTGCTGAGTCCATTATAGTGTTTTTATGTATTAAAAACATGGACTTTGACCATGTTTGAAGATGGCAACAGGTGCTCTAAGGCTGCTGTGTTTGGATGCTTATTATTGGATATAGCAATTCCATTATTTTTGGAACGGTAATGTCCTCAAAAAAACTGCATATTTAAATATGTTGACGCGCATTGTGCAATGATTTCCCAAAACGATGTGACGTCAACAGGGAAGCGGGCGCAGAAAACAAATTGCACAATGTTGATGCCCCAAAACCATCAGTTTCATCACTTTATGGGGTTATTTCCAGCCTCATTGTGTTCACTTGACGTTTTGATGTGTGACCTTTTCTCCACTTGTTGTTCTCCTGCTCAGGGAACCACCATGCAGTTTGTTTGCGCTGCAAACACAACAAACAACGGGGCGATCTTCTTCAGGACGTTGCAGAGGAACAACACCGACGAAGCGCTCACTCCCACGGAGACGGTGATAACACGCACGCGTTCACACGAGGAGCTGAATGTGCACGCAGAGTCTTTTATACTGCTTTTTATTAAGAAATATTCTGAAAATGGTAATGAATTCACTTGGTGATCAGATGCTTAACAAAGCTGAGTTGTTGAAGGTGATAGTCAGGTCGTGGGTGGGAGAGCCTTTTCCTGGAAGGAAGAGAAGTTCAGTCTTGTCCAGGTTAATTTTCAGGTGGTGAGCGGACATCCACTGAGAGATGTCAGTCAGACATCCACTGAGAGATGTCAGTCAGACATCCACTGAGAGATGTCAATCAGACATCCACTGAGAGATGTCAGTCAGACATCCACTGAGAGATGTCAGTCAGACATCCACTGAGAGATGTCAATCAGACATCCACTGAGAGATGTCAGTCAGACATCCACTGAGAGATGTCAGTCAGACATCCACTGAGATGTCAATCAGACATCCACTGAGAGATGTCAATCAGACATCCACTGAGAGATGTCAATCAGACATCCACTGAGAGATGTCAGTCAGACATCCACTGAGAGATGTCAGTCAGACATCCACTGAGAGATGTCAGTCAGACATCCACTGAGATGTCAATCAGACATCCACTGAGAGATGTCAATCAGACATCCACTGAGAGATGTCAATCAGACATCCACTGAGAGATGTCAGTCAGACATCCACTGAGAGATGTCAGTCAGACATCCACTGAGAGATGTCAGTCAGACATCCACTGAGAGATGTCAGTCAGACATCCACTGAGAGATGTCAGTCAGACATCCACTGAGAGATGTCTGACTGACATCCACTGAGAGATGTCAGTCAGACATCCACTGAGATGTCAATCAGACATCCACTGAGAGATGTCAGTCAGACATCCACTGAGATGTCAATCAGACATCCACTGAGAGATGTCGGTCAGACATCCACTGAGAGATGTCAATCAGACATCCACTGAGAGATGTCGGTCAGACATCCACTGAGAGATGTCGGTCAGACATCCACTGAGAGATGTCGGTCAGACATCCACTGAGATGTCAGTCAGACATCCACTGAGAGATGTCGGTCTGACATCCACTGAGAGATGTCAGTCAGACAGGCAGAGATTCGTGCTGCTACCTGTGTTTCAGATTGGGGAAACGAGAAGATCAGTTGGGTGTCGTCAGCGTAGCTGTGGTAGGTGAAGCCATGAGAGAGAATGACAGAGAGAGAGAGTTGGTGTACAGAGAGAAGAGAAGAGGACCAAGGACTGAGCCCTGAGGGACCCCAGTAGTCAGAGGACAAGGCTCAGACCCTCTCCAGGTTACCCGGTAAGTGAGGTAGGATGAGAAGAGGGAGAGTGCGGTGCCTGAGATACCAGGTCCTGGAGGGAGGAAATAAGGATCTTGTGGTTCACTGTGTCAAAGGCAGCAGAAAGGTCTAGAAGGATGAGGACAGAGGAGAGAGAGAGGCTGCTCTAGTGTGAAGGATAAGGACAGAAGAGAGAGGATGCTCTAGTGTGAAGGATAAGGACAGAGGAGAGAGCGGATGCTCTAGTGTGAAGGATAAGGACAGAGGAGAGAGAGAGGATGCTCTAGTCTTGAATCCAGACTGGTGGGGGTCTAGAAGGTTGTTGCTGTGGAGAAAGGAGGAGACTTGGTTAAAGATAGCTCCCTCTAGAGTTTTGGAAAGGGAGGAGAGAGACAGGTCTGTAGTTGTTGACTTCAGGTCTGTAGTTGTTGACTTCAGACGGGTCAGAGTGGGTTTCTTCAGGAGAGGGTTGACTCCGCCTCCTTCAAAAAGTTAGGGAAACAGCCGGTTGAGAGGGAGGTGTTAATAAGATGGGTGAGAAAGGGAAGAAGGTCTGGAGCAATAGACTGGAGAAGGTGAGAAGGGATGGGGTCAAGGGGGCAGGTGGTTGGGGGGTCAGAGGTTACCAAGGTAAGAACTTGATTAGGAGACAGGGGGATAAAAGAGGAAAACAAGGGGGAAGAAGGTGAAGTTACTGGAGGTGTAGTTATGGAAGATGGATTAGTAAATGAGGAGCGTATGTCATCTATCTTTTTTGTAAAGTAGTCAATAAAGTGGCTTGGTGGAGGGAGGGGGGGGACCAGGGGGGTCAAGGAGGTTGGAAAAAATAGAGAAGAGCTTTTTGGGGTTAGATAAAGAGGATTCAATTCTGGATTGATAGAACAAACTTTTGGCTGCAGAGATGGACGCAGAGAAGGAGAGAAGAGATTGATAGGCGAGCAGGTCGCCGATGTGTTTGGATTTTTGCCATTTCCTTTCCGATGCTCGCATAGTGGCTCTCTGAGCACCGAGTCAGACAACCACAGAGCCGGAGAGGACTTGAGGACCTTCAGAGTCGTAAGAGGACTTGAGGACCTTCAGAGTCGTAAGAGGACAGAGAGAATCAAGAGAGGAAGACAGAGGAGAGAGGAGTTAGGATGCATGAGTGAGAAGGAGTCAGTTGAAGGGAGGGCTGACAGAACAGACGAGGCCAGAGAGGAGGGTGAGAGGGTGAGACGGACAGGTGCAGAGTCCGTTGTGGGAGGGTTGTCAGTTCCAAAGAGTGGGAGAGAGTACGAGATGAAGAAATGGTCAGAGACAGGAAGTGGAGTTACAGTGAGGTCAGATGTAGAGCAGTTTCTGGTGAACATATAGTCAAGGTGGTGTCCAGCTTTGTGAGTAGGAGGGGAAGGACTGAGAGAGAGAGCAAAGGAAGACAGTAAGAGTAGCAGGTCACATGACTTCTGTCTGTTTTCAGTAAAGAAGCTTTTTATTTCTATTTTAAGAAAACAGACTTAAAAATTAAAAACTTGGATGAATTAATAAGAACTGACATTAAAACATAAATGTACACAACATGATCTTTAAAGACTTCATGTAACTCTGTCGCTACAATAAGCTACAATGATGCTTTGACAGAACAAACATGTCACCTTATCTTTCTCGGATATATGTAACAACAAAATATATGTTGTGTGTAAATGTTACTTAAAACAATTCTAACCTGCTTCCGCTAAAACGTTCCTGTATTTTTATTTGACCTTCACATAACTTTCTGTCTCATCATCTTTTCTAGAGGGTGAAAGAAATCCGCGGCACGGTGGATGGAACTGTGATCAAGTGCGAGTTCAACATAGAGTCCCTGAACGCCTCCGACACCTTCAGCGTCCTCCTCTTGACCGGCACGTTTAACGGGAGTAAGTGACGTCTTACACTGTTTTTCATGCAGAAACATTTAGTGTTATGACTTTACACTTTAAATAAATTTGACGGTTGGGGCTCATTTGACAGCTTTTTCTTTTCTCATTTCACAATGTTTACAAAACAATCGCTTGACTATTCCTCAATGAAAATGAGCTCCAGAATAATGCTTCTATATTGATGCATGAGGAATAATAATCCAATAATTTAATATATTATATGAAAAAAGGTTTGATCTTCTGTGTGTGTTTCCTGTCGTTGTTCAGTTGTTGGCCCCTTCTTCGTCGCCACCCTGAACGCTGGCCTTCTGAACGCCAGCACCACTATGCCCAACACCACTATGCCCAACACCACTATGACCACCACCACTATGCCCAACACCACTATGACCACCACCACTATGCCCAACACCACTATGACCAACACCACTATGACCAACACCACTATGACCAACACCACTATGCCCAACACCACTATGACCAACAGCGGTGGAGCTGTCCGGCCTCATGGTAAACAACACGCCGCCGTCATGTGTGTGGATCTGAATGATGATCTTCGCCCGATAATGGAAGTTTTGTCAAGGAAATTGATGTACGATCAAAAGCTCCAATAACATGAGTTATGTTTATTGACTCTGAATGCAGTTTATAAACAACATTTTAAGTAATATATTGATATGCATGCAGCTTGTCTACCGTGGTTATAATTACAAAAACACACTTTTACTCGTACCTCTATTGTAGCCTCGCCAGGTTCTTTGTGTGTTTGGCCTCCACCCAAAAGCAATGGAGATGAATAAAGTCATCTGTGGTGCTCAAAATGTGTCCAGAAATGTCTCATATACGGAGTGACCAAAGAGCTCTTCCACTTCAGAGGTGACTCTAATAAATAAATGACGGTATGTTTAGTGAACCAGGGACATGGTTTATGGAAAGATGAAGCTGAGCTTTATTAGTCTAGTTTTTCAACTTCCATTTGAGGTGTAAATCTCAGATTAGATGTCTCACCACAGTTAATGCAACCAAAATAAAACCTATTTGTGACTGCAGTGAGAATGGAACATTAACCCTTTGTGTTCCCTCTCCAGCTGTGCTGCTCCTGCTGAGCGTCCTCACACTGTCGGTCATGCTGAGAGCCTGAGAGGACGAATAACATGACGACGGTGTCAAGCTATGTATAAAATGTTCTTACTGCACTTTATTAGACATGTTTTAACCTTTTAACTTGGTTTATACTTTAAGATGAAACTGACTTGTTTTAGTGACTATATAATTATTTCTCTGCAGACTATATCTATCTATCTCCTTTTGGGGAAACTCCTTTTTCCACATATGGATGTTGTTCTGGTTTGTTGTTCAACAGTTCCTTTCACCCTCGTTATTAAAGTAATACTTTCTACCAGGTTGTTTACATTGTTAATAAAGTAATACTATGAAACAGGTTGTTATGGCGCATCACTTTAAGAACACGGACGAAGTTTCAAAGATGGACGTTTTTGTAGTCCATCTCCTGAACATTGTAGTTTCACCGCTGCAGACCGACGTCACTAACAGGCGCCGGCCGTCTCATCGACCGTTTCTCAATCCAAAGTACGCCGAGTACAGACTTGTGTTCTTTTGGAGTCTGGACGGTCGAACTTGATGACGTCCAGACGCAAAGACTAGCTCTAGGGACGTGGAACGTCACCTCACTAGCGGGGAAAGAGCCGGAGCTGGTGCAGGAGGTGGAGCGGTACCAGCTAGATATAGTTGGGCTCACCTCCACGCACAGCATGGGCTCTGGAACCAAGCTCCTGGAGAAGGGTTGGACTTTGTCCTTTTCTGGAGTTGCCCAGGGTGAGAGGCGCCGGGCGGGAGTGGGGATACTCACGAGCCCCCGGCTGAGCGCCGCTGTGTTGGAGTTTTCCCCGGGGAACGAGAGGGTCGCCTCCCTGCGCCTACGGGTTGCGGGGAGTAAGGCTCTGACTGTTGTTTGTGCTTATGCACCGAACAGCATTTCGGAGTATCCGGCCTTCTTGGAGTCGGTGGGAGGGGTCCTGGAAAGGGCGCCGCCTGCCGACTCCATAGTTCTCCTGGGAGACTTCAACGCTCACGTGGGCAATGACAGAGAAACCTGGCGGGGCGTGATTGGGAGGAACGGCTTGCCCGATCTGAACCCGAATGGTGTTTTGTTGTTGGACTTCTGTGCTAGCCACAGTTTGTCCATAACGAACACCATGTTCGAACATAAGGTGGCTCATAAGTGTACCTGGTACCAGAACACCTTAGGCCGGAGATCAATGATCGACTTTGTAATCGTATCATCTGATCTGCGGCCGTATGTCTTGGACACTCGGGTGAAGAGAGGAGCAGAGCTGTCAACTGATCACCACCTGGTGGTGAGTTGGATCAGATGGCGGGGGACTCGCCTAGAAAGACCTGGCAAGCCCAAACGTGTAGTGAGGGTGAACTGGGAACGTCTGGCAGAGGATCCTGTCCGGGAGGTCTTCAACTCCCACCTCCGAAAGAACTTCTCACAAATCCCGAGGGAGGCTGGGGACATGGAATCCGAGTGGACCTTGTTCAAAGCCTCTATTGTGGACGCGGCTGCTCGGGGCTGTGGCTGGAAGGTCATCGGTGCCTGTCGTAGCGGCAACCCGAGAACCCGGTGGTGGACACCGGGGGTGAGGGAAGCCGTCAAACTCAAGAAGGAGGCCTTTCGGGCCTGGCTGGCCCAGGGGTCTCCTGAAGCAGCTGACGGGTACCGGCGGGACAGAAGGGCTGCAGCGACGATGGTCGCGGAGGCTAAAACTCGGGCATGGGAGGAGTTCAGGGAGGCCATGGAGAAGGACTTTCGGTTGGCCTCAAGGAAGTTCTGGCAAACCATCCGACGGCTCAGGAAGGGAAAGCAGGGTCTACCCCAGGCTGTTCTCAGCAGGGGGGGGGAACTGCTGACCCGGACTGGGGACATCGTCGGGCGGTGGAAAGAGCACTTTGAGGAACTCCTAAACCCGGCCAACATGTCCCCCGGAGAGGGGGCAGCGCCGGAAGACTTTGGGGTGGATTCACCCATATCCCTGGCAGAGGTCGCTAAGGTAGTCAAAAAGCTCCTTGGTGGCAAGGCGCCAGGGGTGGATGAGATCCGCCCTGAGATGCTGAAAGCGCTGGACATTGTTGGGCTGTCTTGGTTGACACGCCTTTTCAGTGTCGCATGGGGGTCGGGAACAGTGCCCATGGACTGGCAGACCGGGGTGGTGGTTCCCATCTTCAAGAAGGGGGACCGGAGAGTGTGCTCGAACTATCGTGGTATCACACTGCTCAGCCTCCTGGGAAAAGTTTATGCCAGGGTGCTGGAGAGGAGGCTCCGACCGCTTGTCGAACCTCAGATTCAGGACGAACAGTGCGGATTCCGTCCCGGTCGGAGTGGACCAGCTCTTTACCCTCGTAAGATTACTGGAGGGGTCCTGGGAGTTTGCCCAACCAGTTTACATGTGCTTTGTAGACCTGGAGAAGGCTTTCGACCGGGTCCCTCGGGGTTTTTTGTGGGGGGTGCTGCGGGAGTATGGGGTGCCGGACCCGTTGGCACGGGCCATCCGGTCTCTGTACGCCTGCAGTAGGAGCTGTGTTTGTCTCCTCGGTAGTAAGTCAGACACGTTCCCGGTGGGTGTTGGCCTCCGCCAGGGCTGCCCTTTATCACCGGTCCTGTTCGTGACCTTCATGGACAGGATATCTAGACGCAGCCAGGGGGGCGGAGAGGATCCAGTTCGGGAGTCTCGGGATCGCCTCTCTGCTGTTTGCGGATGATGTGGTCCTGTTTGCCTCCTCGGACCGTGACCTCCAGCATTCACTGGGGCGTTTTGCAGCCGAGTGCGAAGCGGCAGGGATGAGAGTTAGCACCTCCAAATCTGAGGCCATGGTGCTCTGCCGGAAACCGGCGGATTGCTCCCTCCAGGTGGGGGCAAACTGCCTACCCCAAGCGAAGGAGTTCAAGTATCTCGGGGTCTTGTTCACGAGTGAGGGTAAGGTGGAGCGGGAGATCGATAGGCGGCTCGGTGCGGCTGCAGCAGTAAAACAGGCGCTGTACCGGTCCGTCGTGGTGAAGAGGGAGCTGAGCCGGAAGGCAAAGCTCTCCATTTACTGGTCGGTCTACGTTCCAACCCTCACCTATGGTCACGAACTCTGGGTCGTGACCGAAAGAACTAGATCTCGGATACAAGCGGCCGAAATGAGCTTCCTCCGTAGGGTGGCCAGGCTCAGCCTTAGAGATAGGGTAAGGAGCTCGGACATCTGGGGGGAGCTCGGAGTCGAGTCGCTGCTCCTTCGTGTCCAAAGGAGTCAGCTGAGGTGGTTCATCTAGTCAGGATGCCTCCTGGACGCCTCCCATTAGAGGTTTTCCGGGCACGTCCAACTGGTAGGAGGCCCCGGGGAAGACCGAGGACACGCTGGAGGGATTATATCTCCCGGCTGGCCTTGGAACGCCTCGGGATCCCCCAGAATGAGCTGGAAAGTGTTGCGGGTGAGAGGGAAGCCTGGGTCGGCCTGCTGAACCTGCTGCCACCGCGACCCAACCCCGGATAAGAGGTCATAATGGATGGATGGATGGATAGTTATATCTATATATATAGTTATATCTATATATATAACTATATATATATAGATATAACTATTTATATCTAGATATAACTATATAGATATATATCTATATATAACTATATAGATATATATCCATATATATAGATATATATATCTATATAGTTATATATATAGATATAACTATATATAGACATATATGTATATACAGATATATAACTATATAGATATATATCTATATATCTAGATATATAGATAGATATATCTATATATATATAGATATATCTAGATATATATAGATATATCTATATAGTTATATATATATAGATATAACTATATCTATAGATATATATAACTATATATACACTAAGGTCAGATTATTTAGTATTTCTACAGAATTGTACCAGTGAGCTGCATGTTTTGCTTTTTGCTTTCAACTCTCCTACTCTCATAGATTTTGGGTGGAGGTTCGTGAAGCCTGTGTGAGGGTGTGTGTGAGGGTGTGTGTGTGTGCGTGTGCGCGTGCACGGGGTTAACTCCTGATATCGTCCGATTGATCAGCTTTTGTCTTTCTTTCCTGCTCCAGTCTGTGGTTATTATATCAGCCTTTGAAAGGTCAACCTCCTCTTTTAATTCTCAGGTGTGACTGAAGGCGGCCGTGACTCCTCCCCCTTTAGCTCTGGACCAAAGGCCAAAAAAAAGAAGCTCAAAATTACTTTAAAAAAGGGACACAAGTCAAACGTAAGTCCTGTTGAACAACTCTTATATTTCTAAGGATGAGTAGCTACTTTCCTTAAATAACATACATCAGTGCAGCCGTTTGGATTCATTGATTTATTTTGTTGACCCAGCAAACAAAGCAGGACCCCGAGAAGTAAAAGGAGTAACTCGAGACGTGCTGTCTTATATTTTATTGTGATGGGGAGTCATAGAAATGGATCAAAACTCAAATAAAAAACAATACAAAGCGACAGTGGGCGAGGAGAGGACCGTCCCAGTTGGCACGGGACAGAAAACAGGGCGGCGGGTCGAGTCTAAATTTGGCTTCTTTTTTTCCTTCTCTAAATAAAAAATGGAGGCTTCATATAACAAGATGCTTCGAACGACTCATGCTTTTTTTTTTTTTTTTAAATCACAGAGTTTCAGAATTCAGTAGCTTCATAACGACGCGGAGCGGATGCACATGTAACATTTCTATTTCTCAACTTCATTTTTAGCTTAAAAACACAAGAGTCATGTTTAAAGAACACATGTTTATAATCTTTTTATGTTGTTTTTTTTGTTGTTTTCTTTTGTTAAAACAAACTTGAGCTCCCAGAACCACATTTTGGTTATTTTTTTTTTGTTGTTTTTTTTTTGTTTGTCTTGAGATTATTTTTCATACTAAAATATATTATTGTATCAATTCAAACTACAGTAATGTACACTACAATGTGTAATAAATAACCATAAAAGAAAATATAAAAATAAGACACATAAATATAAAAAAAAGTCTTCTAAAAACTAAACGGGTACATTTTCTTTTAATCTGTGAAAGGGTTCTAATACTGCCATTGTTGAAAGAAAGAAAAACATACGGAGGACACACATAAAAACAATAAAACAGACTAATATTTAAAAACACTGCTCGGTAAAAACAACTGAAAACCCTTCTGCCACAAATCATCTGGAAACAAGTGCACAAGTTTGGCAAAACATTTAAACGCTTGATGTCTTCATTTTACTTTAAAAAAAGAAAAATTGATCTTGTTTTCTGTAAATGTCGGATTTCTTCCAGAGAGTGAAAACATCCCCTGCAAGTTTCTATTTATTTAGTTATTCTTTTAGCTTTTAATACTTCAATCTGCTTTAAAGAGAAGATTTTCTTCCTTTTTTAAATTTTTTTTTTTTAAAAGCACTTAATGTAAACATTTGTATTTTTTTAACTCATGACTTCAGAACACATTAACTCGCATTAAAATATAATTAAAAAAAATAAAAAATAAAAACAGAGGAAGCTGATCATGTCAAGTTTACAAGGCATTTCATATCCGCATGTAAGCTCAGTCTGGACTGTTTCTCAATGGTTTCCACACATTCCTCCGCTTTTAAAACCGCTTAAAACCGTAGAGGCGAAACTATTACTCCCTTAATCGATTAGTTTCTGTCACTTTCTTCACAGGAAGCATCTTCTCTTCTCTCTCGTAATCGTGGCTCAACTAGCTGCTCTGTGCCGGTCGACGAACATCTGTCAAAAAACGGGTCTCGCGTGAGTGACAGGAGGGACGCGACACCGGCTACGCGCGTGAGAAACCATAACACTGCTCCATGGCACTTGTAACAGCACAAAGGTCTTGCATAAGGCTAGAGGCTTTGGGGGCGGAGCTCCTTCGCGTCACGGAGGGGGGGGGGGACAACAACACTGGAGAAAGAAGCAGAAGCTCGGTAAGAACGGGGGCGCCTCGCGTTTAAGGAACCGCAGCGGAGCCGGGTGGGTGGAGCCCGGAGAACCCGCCCCCCCTCCGCCGGGTTTCGTGTGATAAACGCCAGGCGCCTGATGCTGGCTTTAAGGTTTTGACTCCACCTTCCCTGATAGGACACATTTGGTTATGGCGCACAGGAGCCACCTTCTTACCCCCGGGACCCCCCATCCCCACCCAAAACCCCCCCCCCCCCCGCCCCAAGAATACTTAGTTTTCCTTAAGGCTAACAGTCAAAACTGAAAATACAAAGTAATGCTAGCTAGCGGAGACTAACACTAACGCAAACAACATCCCGCTAGCTAGCGTACGTCTATAACACTGAAGGGCATACGATGCATGAGGCATGTCTCCATAGGTAAACCAGGAATACTGTAGTGCAGAGGTTTTTGTTCGTAGAACTCAATAAAATACTGATTTAGTAAACTTCATTGGCAATAAAAAGGTCTAGAAATGCTTTTCTTTTCTCTCGTCTATACAGGTTAAAAGTTTTTTTTTTTTTTTTTTCAAACAATAAACAAGTGTAGTAACACTGACCAAATGAAAACAAACAAACAAACAAACAATAAAACGACCTGGGATGTCTCAGTAACAAGTTGACGGGTGAGTTCTGCTTTAAAATCTGTACTTTCTATAAACAATTTTTAACACTGATATTTCATTTCAGAGAGAGAGAGAAAAGTCACTTTAGTTTCTCTTTTTTTTTTTCCAAGTTCAGGCACACCTGGGTTTTTGTACACAGTAGTGGACCGTTAAGATCAGGCAACCGCCGGGACGTTCCGGACCTCTTTTTCCACCGCGGTTTTGTCTTAGTTACCTCGACTTCGTTACCCGAGGCGTTCGAGCGATCCCCGAACGAGATCTCCCGTCCTTTATTTGGCGTCTGCTGCCGCCGCTTCCTCCGCGGGTTCGCCGCTGTCCGACTCCTCCCTGGCGCTTTTGTCCGTATTAGCTTCACAGTCTGGCGTCTCCTCCGCGTCGTCTGTCGCTTCCTTCTTTTCTTCGGTCGCGTCTCCCATCTCTTCGTCTCCCATCTCTTCGTCTCCCATCTCTTCGTCTCCCATGTGATCGCCCCCCACCTCCACCTCCACCACGTCACAGGCGACCTTCTCGTCCACCTTCTCCCCCTCCGCCTCTTCCTCTCCAATCGCGTCTTCCTCCGCGTTCTCCTCGTTCTCCTTGCCCTCTGTGATCTCCTCGTTCTCCGCAATCTCCTCGTTCTCCTCGTTCTCCCCTTTCTCCACGATCTCCTTGTTCTCCGCAATCTCCTCGTTCTCCGCGATCTCCTCGTTCTCCGCGATCTCCTTGTTCTCCGCAATCTCCTCTTTCTCCGCGATCTCCTCGTCCTCCGCGATCTCCTCGTTCTCCGCGATCTCCTCGTTCTCCGCGATCTCCTTGTTCTCCGCAATCTCCTCTTTCTCCGCGATCTCCTCGTCCTCCGCGATCTCCTCGTCCTCCGCGATCTCCTCGTTCTCCGCGATCTCCTCGTTCTCCGCGATCTCCTCTTCCTCCGCGATCTCCTCGTCCTCCGCGATCTCCTCGTTCTCCGCGATCTCCTCGTTCTCCGCGATCTCCTCGCCCTCCTCGATCTCCTCGCCCTCCTCGATCTCCTCGTCCTCCACGATCTCTTCGTCCTCCACAATCTCCTCGCCTTCTGCGATCTCCTCGCCCTCCTCGTCCTCCTCAATCTCCTCGTCCCCCTCGATCTCCTCGTCCCCCTCGATCTCCTCATCCTCCTCAATCTCCTCGTCCCCCTCGATCTCCTCGCCATCCTCGATCTCCTCATCCTCCTCGTCCTCAAAGTTACCCTCGTAGATCTCGCACTCATCGTCGTCCACCTGCACCACCCGGATGTCGTCCATGCACATGGCCTCCTCGTCCTCGCTCTCCCTCTCGTCCGAGTCCAGTTGGGAGGGCGGGGTCGTGGTCCGACTGTCCGACTGCAGTCCGGCTCCGGGGCTGCCGAGCTCCGACCGAACGCCGAGCTCCGGCCCCGAGCCGGATCCCGGCCCGTCCTTCTTGCAGTAGGAGTAGCGGTGGTTCATGTGTTGGGAGTAAGAGCCAGAGTGGGAGAACCGCTTCCCGCACTTGTCGCACTGGTAGGGTTTCTCCCCGGAGTGCAGCCGGGAGTGTTCGATCAGGTGGTGTTTGTGCTTGAAGGCCTTCTTGCAGACGTTGCACTCGTGGGGGCGTTTTCCTGCAGAGGAAAGAACAAAAGAGTCGGACGGGGAATCGTGCTGCCAGATAACACCTGAACCAGTCTGATTAACACAGAGAGACCTTTAAGGTCCATAGGGGTCATACAATAAAGCAGGAAAGAAAAATACGTATTCAATTTATAAGCAAACATATTAGTCGATTAATGTGAATTTAGCCCAAATATTTGCGTGAGCCGTCATAATCCACCCTGCTCTTGCTCCGAGCCACGGCTGAGGAACTATATACCTTAACGTGGCTTAAAGGCTTTTTAAACACGCCAGCTAGTCACCCGTGACCTCCTCCGGCTCACTTCTGACCTCTGGCTCACCCGTGACCTCCTCCGGCTCACCCGTGACCTACTCGGGGTCACCTGTGACCTCCTCCGGCTCACCCGTGATCTACTCGGGGTCACCTGTGATCTCCTCCGGCTCACCTGTGACCTCCTCTGGCTCACCTGTGACCTCCTCCGGCTCACCTGTGACCTCCTCTGGCTCACACGTGACCTCACTTCCCCAAATGAGTCACTCTCTACAAAATTGTTGCGTGATTGCAGGTCCTACCTGTGTGTTCATATTTGTGCCTGAGCAGGGAGCTGCCCTTCTGGAAGACTTTGGAGCAAAGGTCACACGGGTAGACGCCGTTTTCCAGCCGCCGCTTCTTCATCAGCGCCGGCGAATCAGAGTCGCTCTGCTCGTCCACCGGCGAGACGGCGCTGGAGCTGCAGTCCCGCCTCTTGTCCTGCTGGAGATGGAAGAACAAGACATTCAGCACCGCGGTCATGTGAAGATCAGCCCGTTTGGGTCGAATCGTCTGGTGAATTTTAAGCTCTTCCTTTAATTAATGAACGTTATACTTCAGGTGTCGTGGTGCAGCTGCTCTGGGGTCAGCGTAGTAGAACAGATAGAAGAAGAAACCTTCATGAATCACCCACAGAGGCTTTTTATTGTTTGATAGACTTTTCAGTCCAACTAGTATTGGATTAGTAATGAATATGTTATATACGTGTATATATATATATATATATATGTATGTATACGTACAAAACCACAAATGCTCCAAAGACCCGATCTGGTGGTCTGCTTTCTACCTGCGGACTTGATGTGGAGGGGGTTTGGGGGTTTGGCCCAGAAGGCTCACTTTAAGGCACCACTACCAACCTTGTGGCCGTTCAGTACGACAGTCTTTGCTCCGGTGGCGCTGCCGGCCACAGTGGCGTAGGTGTACGTGAGCTGGGGGATGAGGATGGTGCGCTTCGCGGCGCCGTTGATGGCGTTGAGACAGCTCACCGCGCCCTGCCCGCCGATGGCCACCAGTGTGGGCAGCTGCGCGGCGGTGACGATGCTCACAGGCGTTCCGGTCTGAGGCGCGGTGACGTAGACGGTCCGACCCTCCAGCTGCTCCTTCCTCAGGCAGGTCAGGTTCAGGGGCTGCTCCTGCTGCTTGGCGGGAGGAGGCGCGACCGTTTCCAACGCCGCCGCTGCCGCGTGTTTCGGGAGGGAGAGGTCGAGCGGCTCGGCCTGAGAGACAAGCGAGTCCGGGTCCTCCGGCTCGCTCTTGACGATGACGAGGTCCCCGGCGTTGAGGCTGAGCCGTGAAGAGTCCGACGGGGAGGCGCTGCCAGATCCCGACGAGGCTTTGTCAGGCGTTTCCCGGGAGCCGTCGTCCTCTGCCGGCCCGTTCCGACTCGCGCCGTCCTCCGAGCGGGACTTGGCGGCGTGTTTTGAATCCGCCGCGGCTTTTTTGCGGAAGCTGCCCGCACCCTTCCCAGAGTTCATCTTCGCGAACCACTTCCTGACCACGTCCACGTGAATGCTGACGGACTCCGAGATCTTCGTCAGCTCCCGCTCGCCGGGGTTGGCGTCGGAGGCGAAGTAGGTCTTGAGGAGCGAGAGGAGGTCGTCCACGGGCGGCTCCTCCAGCGTCACCCCCGCCTCGCTGAGCAGAGCGGCGAACGAGGGGTCCAGGGCGGCGGAGTCCACGGCCTCCCCGTTGGCGGCCTTGCGGTGCTGCAGGAGGTGCAGCGCCTCCAGGTTGTCGGGGCAGTCGTCGCACAGCAAACACGTGCCGGTGCCGGTGACTTTTGAAGTCGTTTGCGTCCGCGTGACCGCCTCCGTGACGGCCATCGATTCCGGCTCCGCCTTTACGATAGAGAGGTCGGTCACCCCTGGTGTCGAGGGTTTATCGGTCTTGGTGGGGGTGGGGGCTGCGGCCGTGGTGACCGTGGGAAGAGGAGCCGGGTTGGTCTTGGCAACGAAACCGGCGGTGTGGGTCGTGGCGGTGGTGCCGGCCGCGGGGCTGATGCTGTAGTTGATGATGATCTTCGTGGTGCCGTCGTGGTCCACGAAGGCCGGCAGGCTGATGATCTGCTGCTGCGGCTGCTGGACCACGAACCCCTGCTTCCCCTGCGTCACCACGCCGTTGGCCGTGCCCAGCACCTGCCTGAGCACGTTTCCATCCATCGCCACCTTGAGCACATTCTGCAAGTCGCTCAGGTTGATGCTGATGGGCGACATGAGGCCGACCGTCGGCACTACCATGGCCACGCCCTGGGGGAGGCTGGCGGCCGGGACCACGGACGGCTGTGCCGCCCCTCCTCCGTTGTTCGTGACGCCGTTGGCGCCGGCTGAAGCCGCCGCGGGCTTGCACTCGTATTCCACAGGCTCAGATTTGATCTGGGTGACGGGGAGCTGCTCCTGGAGGGGTTTGCTCTCGGCCTTCTCCTTGAGGATCACGCGGGCCGGAGCGATTGCAGCCGGCGTGGTCTGGGCGGCGGGCGGCGGGGATTTGATCGACGTTCGGGGCGCGCCGTTGGGAGGCGCCGCCCCCACGCACTTCTTACTGCTGATGTGGGAGCTGTAGGAGCCCGAGTGGGAGAACCGCTTCTTGCAGTTTGAGCACTCATACGGTTTCTCACCTGAGAGGGGGACACGGAGAAACTGTTAAAAAGAGAAGCTCCATCGCATCTTGAATTAACTTAGTTTTTTTATTTGAATTATTAGAATTTTCTATGGAAGGGGGCTGGATATCGTACCTCTAAAAAGGTATGAAAAAAATCACAATTTGCACAATTTTAGACCGAATTTTTTTTTTTAAAAGGAGACAACGCTCCTGAAAGCTATAATGAGCTTGTAACAATAACACAGACAATAAACAACGTGTTGAACACCAGCTCACCGCTGTGAATGCGCAGGTGCTCCTTCAGGTGATGCTTGTACTTGAAGGCCTTGCAGCATTCGGTGCACTTGAACTTGCGGTTTCCACCGATTCCCCCTGAGCCGCCGGTCGACTGGGAGACGTGACGCTGGGACGGAAACGAGAAGACGGAAACAATTCAACCTTCGGAACAACACGGGAACTCGTTCATTTCTTCTTCAAGGTTAAAGCTTTAATTAAGAGATTATCGGATTTTCGGTGCAGAGGTTTAAACATTCTCGCGTGTTGAGGAATGATAAATCACAACCCCCCCCAAAAAAAAGCCAATACAAAAGCATTTCAGTTAAGACACGGGACATTTTGAGTTACTAGGAATTGGCAAAAAGGGCGACAGAAAATAATGTTTCTATACGAATATGAGGTCCAAATATGGTGAAGGCAACCTAGACGCTGCATTAAAGTCCAATACAAAGAAACAAGCCTTGAAACCCTTCATATGTATATTTAATATATATCTGAGACCCCTGACGTGTGTGTAAAACGGGCACAGCTCGCTACCTGCTCCCGGGTGCCCCGGTGGTGGCTCATGTGCCTCTCCAGCTGCGAGCGGTAGGTGAAGGTGTAGCTGCAGTGCGTGCAGCTGTAGTTGTCCTCGCTGGTCTCGTGGCGATACTTGATGTGCTCCTTCAGCGAGGCGTTGCGCTTGTAGCCCCGGGAGCAGTAGGGGCAGGTGTGCAGCTGGGAGAAGGAGTCCGGGGTGCCTGTGAGACAACGAGGAACCTCCGTCACCGTCACACCTCGTGTTATGGATTAGTAATCATTTAATTAATTAACGAGGCTGCTTTTTTTTTTGTTGTCTTCCATGAAACTCTCGAGTGAAGAAAGATCCGCCTGCAACCTGAATGTGTTGTTGTTGTCGTTTGTGTAAAAGTTACCGTTTTCGTCGGCGCCGCCCGTCTCCGCCGGGCTCTGCTCGTCCTCCGGTGCTTCGGGGTAGATGACGGCCGTGTCTCCCTGCTGGAGGATCTCATCCACGAGAGCATCCTTCTCAGCCTCCTCTTCCTCTTCTGACACATACTCCTCCTTCACTAAACACACACACACACACACACACACACTGGGGTTAACATCTGAGGAGTGAATATCTGACCGTGAGGTTGTTTTGAAAGCAGCGCCACAAGGGGGCGCCAGAGGGCCTCTTTTCTCATATTCCTCTCCTTCACACATTCATATGCCTACAATCAAATCCTGGGGAGAACCGTTTTCTAAAAATAATTTGGCATTCTCAAGTTGCCTCTTGTGCGTCCGTAACGGGATCACCATGACAAGTGGATGTAAAAGTTCAGGTTTTAGATAAACCAATAGTGCAGGAAAAAATTCATGAAATTATATTAAATATATAAATATTAATATAAATATAAATAATATACACATATATATATAAATATTTATATAAATATAAAGACATATATATAAATATTTATATAAATATATAGACATATATATATATATCTATACATATTTGTTATATATATATGTAAATAAAATTAAAAATGTATATATATATATATATATAAATATATACACACATATAAATATTTTTATATATATATATATAAATAAAATAAATATATATATAAATATATATATTTAAATAAATGTAAAAGCACCAAGGATCAACAATAAAATAAAACATTGTTGTCAACAATATAAACAGTGCAAAGAAATAAATTCAGTCTGAGCTCTTAGATGACAGAGACGCTACCTCACTTCCTGCGTGAGGTGAAACTGGGACCGCCGTTGCCATGGGGACGAGGCATTTTAACTGCAGGTGGGACGGCTGCCAAAGGCCACGCCTCTTCCTGCTGAGCCTCCCTCGTCGGGGACAGGTGCAGCTGTGTGTGTGTGTGTGAGTGAAGGAGAGGAGGCACCAGGCCGAGCCTCGCTAAGCCTCATTTTAAACACACAGATCTCGGCTTCCCATGACCTCATCCAAAAGATCTCTCTCTCTCTCTCTCTCTCTCTCTCTCTCTCTCTCTCTCTCTCTCTCTGGTAACGCCACGCGGTAATGACGACCAGGACCCCGCAACACACACACACACACACACACACACACACACACACACACACACACACATCAGAAAGGAATGAAAACAGGAAATAATGTGGCTGGCGCGCACACACACACACACATTCAATGGGTGACATTTGCACAAACAGGCTCACACACTGTAGGAAGTTATTCACAAGCACACAAACACACACACACACACACACACTGGGTGACATTTGCACACACACACACACACACACACACACACACAAACACACACACACACACACACACACACACACACACACACACACAGGGTGACATTTGCACAAACAGGCTCACACACTGTAGGAAGTTATTCACAAGCACACAAACACACACACACACAAACACACACACACACAAACACACACACACACACAGGGTGACATTTGCACACACACACACACACACACACACACACACACAAACACACACACACACACACACACACACACACACACAGGGTGACATTTGCACAAACAGGCTCACACACTGTAGGAAGTTATTCACAAGCACACAAACACACACACACACAAACACACACACACACAAACACACACACACACACAGGGTGACATTTGCACACACACACACACACACACACACACACACACACACAAACACACACACACACACACACACACACACAAACACACACACACACACAGGGTGACATTTGCACAAACAGGCTCACACACTGTAGGAAGTTATTCACAAGCACACAAACACACACACACACACACAAACACACACACACACAAACACACACACACACACAGGGTGACATTTGCACACACACACACACACACACACACACACACACACACAAACACACACACACACACTGGGTGACATTTGCACACACACACACAAACACACACACACACACACAATGCTAATGTCAAGATTCACTGAACAACAACAAGCTCAAGCCCCTCTCTGGATAATTAATAATATAAAAGGTAATAATATCTAAAGCCGGAGCAGCGAGGAGAAGCTTTCACACAACAATGAGAGAGAGAGAGAGAGAGCGAGCGAGCGGGCGAGCGAGCAGCGCTCCGAGCTCGCTCCATTTAAGGCTTTCTTCAGAAACAACGGGCCTGGACAGCAGCGCCTCTCGGTGGCTCATTCATTCGTCTCCGTGGTTTCCTGTAAGACGAAGGAGGCCGATGCTCGTTGGCGTGGAATCGGGCCCCTTTTATCTGGAGGTTTTAGAAGTGAAAGTCTTTCTGCCGGCTAAAACGTCTGAAACTACCCCCCCCCCCCAAAAAAAAAGGAAGAAAGGGGGGCCGAATAAGAGGACGGGCGGCAGGATATTGATTGATAAGCTGCGCCTGTTAAAGCAGCAAAGCCCCGCTGATGAAACTCATTAACGTGTTATTTCACTCATTAATATATCTTCTCTTGCTGAGGGGGGGGGGGGGGGGGGTTGTTCAGGATGACATCATGCATGTGTGTGTGTGTCATTAGGATCCAGTGTCGCACAGGAAGTCAGAGAGGTGAGCAGAACATCTGGCTGTGCGAGCGGAGCCAGATGTTCCCCGAGGCCGATCAAAGAGAGACAAATGCACCCGGACAACGCCGATCATGCAGGTCCACGCAGGCGAGAGACGGATCCGATAAACTCTCGGTGGCCATCAGTCTCCGTGTCTCAGTCTCCGTGTCAGTCTCTCCGTGTCTCAGTCTCCGTGTCTCAGTCTCCGTGTCTCAGTCTCCGTGTCTCAGTCTCCGTGTCTCAGTCTCCGTGTCAGTCTCTCCGTGTCTCAGTCTCCGTGTCTCAGTCTCCGTGTCAGTCTCTCCGTGTCTCAGTCTCCGTGTCTCAGTCTCCGTGTCAGTCTCTCCGTGTCTCAGTCTCCGTGTCTCAGTCTCCGTGTCAGTCTCTCCGTGTCTCAGTCTCCGTGTCTCAGTCTCCGTGTCAGTCTCTCTGTATCTCAGTCTCCGTGTCTCCGTCTCCGTCTCCGTGTCTCAGTCTCCGTGTCTCAGTGTCTCCGTCTCTGTATCTCAGTCTCCGTGTCTCCGTCTCCATGTCTCCGTCTCTGTATCTCAGTCTCCGTGTGTTCCGTTGAACTCAGAGGTTGAAGGTCGGAGCTGTGAATGACGTCGCTGCGGTCCAGGTCCACGAGTCCGGTCCGGGTTAGGTGAGACCCGGTGTTCTGCACATGTAGAAGTCGGATGGCGCCGCATGTACGGCTGAGAGCTAATAACTGGGACCGGTGGGCTTTCAGAGCCGGGAGCTGTCTGCACGTGCTCAACTTTCCCCACAATGCATTGCGTCCGGGCACAGGAGTGAAAAGCTGGAGTATCGATGAGGCTCTGCCGTCTCAAACCGCCTCCCTCCTCCGTCTCCGTGCCGACATACGGAACCTTTTCATTTGTATTCATAAAGAGTGAATCAACAGCATCCCGTTCACCACGACCCAGATAACCCAACGCGGTGTCGAGGTCATCGTGTTCCGTCGTGGGTGTCACAGGGTAATGTTCACTTTGACTTATTTTCGTGGCATCTTATGCATATTTCTATTGTAAGTGTGTTCCTTTTCTATTTTCCTCTGGATGCGTTTATTGTATTAACGCCACAAGATAATATAGGTATGTTTGATTCTGCACACACACACACACACACACACACACACACAGTGTTATGACTACATGAAGCTAGCTTTCTCTAATAAAGTTATGGCCTCTCAGCCCCTGAGCCCTCTAACAACACTGCACTATATTTTGGAACGCTGTGTGTAGGATTTGTTATGGATGCGAGAGCTGGAGATTATACAGAAAAACCTCTGCATGACAAGATTATACACTATTGAAGCCTGTCCCCCCCCCCCCCTCCCCCTCCTTAAATCCAATCATTT
>NC_046982.1:21673269-21675769 GCF_009769545.1 Cyclopterus lumpus | reverse complement strand
AGGAAAGCCCCTTGTGTTGCAGCCAGCAATGTAAGCCAGAAACCAGGAACTCCTCCCATCTGCCACGTGTATGTTAATATATATATATATATATATGTGTGTGTGTGTGTGTGTGTGTGTGTGTGTGTGTGTGTGTGTGTGTGTTACGGTGAGAGAAAACCTCAGCGTGCATGTGTGTGATTATTAACTGTAAAGTGAATCTTTAGAATACACCCTGGTAAGTCACTGCAGCCTGAAGTGTGTGTGTGTGTGTGTGTGTGTGTGTGTGTGTGTGTGTGTGTGTGTGTGTGTCCACACACTAATCAGGACTCTCCAGCTGCTTCCTGCTCGGCCCAGGTGCTCAATCAGACCCCGTCAGCTCTCTCTCTCTCTCTCTCTCTCTCTCTCTTTCTCTTTCTCTTCCTCTTTCTCTCACTCTCTCACTCTCTCACTCTCACACCTGAAGAAGAATACCAACACCTAGGTGGACCACCAGAGTCCACGTCATAGCTCGTCTTTTTTAAAATCCACGCAACAACCGAAGTGGAACAAAAAGTGTTAAAGCGCATAAATCAATAAAAGTGAGGATTTGACAGTTTATTGCGTCATTCATACTTTGCTGCTTCTTAAAATAACCAGCGGGCAACGCGTGTGTTCTCAGAACTGTGTGATGACACCGTTTAAAAAGGGTTTAAAAGGGGGGGGGGGGTTTAAAAGGGTTTAAAGGGGTTTAAAAGGGTTTAAAAGGGGGGGGGGGGGGGTTTAAAAGGGTTTAAAGGGGTTTAAAAGGGTTTAAAAGGGGGGGGGGGGGTTTTAAAAGGGTTTAAAGGGGTTTAAAAGGGTTTAAAAGGGGGGGGGGGGGGGGTTCAGCCTGTATGTTCTACTGGATGTTCTGCTGCTTAATTAAATAAAGCAATGATCTAACTCTGTGTCCATTTGAACCTTTTTCGCCCCTGAAGGCAAAAGCCAGATGTTAGTGGGCGTTACCGGGGGGGGGGGGGGGGGGGGAGGGGCTTCATGGTGACGTTAACCTAGGAAACCACTGTGTGTCTTTAAAAGAAGGAAAAGGCCTCATTAAAAGTGGGATTAAAGTGTTAACGTATAACCTGGCACCTAATTCTAAATATCGAGCTGTGAAAAAGAAACGTGAATATTCAGAATATCTGTAATTAAAAGTTCATACAACCATCTTCAGAGTGATAATATGCATCAGGTCACAAGGCATGCGGCATGTGTGTGTGTGTAATGAGTCATGCTGGATGGGGGGGGGGCTTGGCAGTGCACTGGGGGTATTACATAACGCTGCTTTGACTGCACCTCTGAGCTACATCGTCAGGGCAACGGTCGCCCAATAGTTTGAGAAATTAGCGAACCGATTCTTGTGGCCTTTGTGTAAATATCTCATTAACACTCATTAAGAGAGTTTGAGGGCTTGAAGATGCTGAATCAACTTCAGAAAGAAGCTTTTACAAAAACAACGTCCTTCTCTCTCAGAATAGAAAGCCTCACGCGTCAGGATGAGGGGAACGTCATTACCCACGATGCCGCGGGGCCCTCCGACGAGCCACCGTAGAGACACACACTCGTGCCTCGTTCAATCAATCACGAAACGAGCCACTTCAAAAAAAAGAAGAAGAAGAAGAAAAGAAGGATGGGAGAGCGGCTTCGCTCCGACAGGTGCACAGCAGGTGAGGGGGGGGGGGGGGGGGGGGGGGGGTGAACCTCCACGAATCGGCCTCTTTGACGCCGACTAATGAAGGAGCACGCAAACAAAAAATCAACTGCCAGATGGAGTTCAATGCTTAATATCTGAACATCGGGTGGAGGACAACAGGAAAATGAGAGCGATTTTTTTTCCAATCTCTATTGAAAAGGTAGACTTTCATTTTTCGGTTGATTTTGGCGGCCCCTGTGGACGGAAGTGGTAGTGTTTTGAGACAAACGGTTTAAAAGCTCCTTAAAACACAACTTCAGTCCAACTGAAGCCGGTATCTCTGCACAGCACGTTTCCAGAGCGGCGCCACAACGATGTGCTGCGTTCGAGGCCGCAGGAATCCACAGATGTCAACAACATCTTACAGATTACAGAGAGAGCAACATGTTAAGGTTTTAAAGGTTTTAAAGGTTTTAAAGCGTCCCGACTTGATTAATACTACCGGCGAAAATAGGCAGAGTAAGAAAAAAACAGGAACTTACTTTTTAAACCCTGTGAAGCTCATTTTGTGTATCAATATAGGAAAGAATACAAATGAATACACTACTAAGACTAGAAACAGCCATACAACTAGCGTATGAACGCACACGACGCTCGTTTCTCATCTTGAGGTCAAACTCTTCAATTATGAGAATAAATCAGGCTCCAGGGCATTTCCCTGACCTCTGACCTCTGACCCCCACCGCATTGAAGAGCAGAGATTCGTCTCCAAGTGCCACCGAGCCGTAAAAAAGTGATCTGCAGACGAGCTCCATCTTTGACATTCACCTGCCACAGTGACTTACTGCTACCTGCCTGACACACACA
>NC_046982.1:21665769-21670769 GCF_009769545.1 Cyclopterus lumpus | reverse complement strand
TCCAGGAGCGACTGCAGACAGAGATGAATCGGAGAAGGGGAGGCTCCAGTTAGCGGCCTCGAAGAAGAAGGAGGAGGAGGAGGAGGAGGAGGAGGAGGAGGAAGATGAAGAGGAAGAAGAAGAAGAAGAGAGGCTGCAGACAGAGAGCGAGAGAAACAAAATCAATCTGATAGCTTAGGTTTCCACGCCAGGGGCCACACAAGAGCCCGACTGATTCAATTTACCTAAGAAGCCCAGCTGTTACTCACAGAGACAGACACACAGGGGTGTGTGTGTGTGTGTGTGTGTGTGTGTGTGTGTGTGTGTGTGTGTGTGTGTGTGTCCAGACAACCTGCCGCAGTAGCACTTTTCTTTCCTTCAGTAATTCCATTCCTCGGTGCTGCAGGTCTCCACGTTGGCACCACGACAGCCCGTACATCATCCATGCGTCACCTGCATGCGACTCTCTCTCTGATTTCATTACAAATCAGGAAGCTGCACCACTCTCGTCTCTCTCACAGTCTGCAGCTAAAGACGACTTGAACGCGCAACGACGACGCGCTGGTGCCGTCCTTTACATTTGATACATGTATATATACGAATTACACTTTTCTAGGAGGCTGCAGCAGTGTTGGCATGAACCACAATAGACGATCCAATGCGTTGGATCACGTGACGTGATGCTGCTGCTCGACCCAGATGACGGCGGTCGGATTGTAGCGTCTTCTTCTTCTTCTTCTTCTCTGGAGTGCGTCTCGTTTAAAGAGTGTACCGACACCGCTGTGGAGGAGGAGGCCAACTGTGCTCCCTAGAAGAGCTCTTAGTACGCGAGGTCGGAGCTGGCGTCTTCCATTCCGTTTGACGCACTCGAGGAATCGAGGTCAACTCTTTTCCGAGCGCCCTCCAAAGAGGTTTTTGTTTTTGTCTGCAGCGGAACACGGAGGAACGTAAACGTGCAACTTTACTCACGCGTCAGCGCCAAGTTGTTGAGTTGCTCACTGGATGCAGTGGGGGAACGCAATATATATATATATATATATATATATATATATATATATATATATATATATCAAAAGGCCACGTTTGTTATTGTGTGATTTGAGTTAATGAGTGTTTTGGCATCAAGTGCAATTCACGTCTTTCTAAACCCATTTAGTTGACTGTCAATGAGCACCGAGTGCAGCTGGCGACCACCATGCCACCCCCCCCCCCTCCGCCCCCCCCACTGAGCAGCCGTCTTTCAGTGTGCAGCCAAGCGAGCGCCACGCTGCGCCAATCAGCGCTAAAGAGGTCGGAAAAGGTCGGCGCCCGGCCACTGGTGACGACCTCGAGAGGGTTACAGCTTTTTAACCACATGACACACCAGAGGGGAGAAATCTTGTGGTGGAGTTGGAGCTCCTGACTGTGAATCGGTTGTTCATCTTTACGCTCTGGAGCAACGAGCAACGCCCTGGAGCAACGAGCAACGCTCTGGAGCAATGCTCCGGAGCAACGAGCAACGCTCTGGAGCAACGAGCGACGCTCTGGAGCAACGAGCGACGCTCTGGAGCAACGAGCAACGCTCTGGAGCAACGAGCGACGCTCTGGAGCAACGAGCAACGCTCTGGAGCAACGAGCGACGCTCTGGAGCAACGAGCAACGCTCTGGAGCAACACTCTGGAGCAACACTCTGGAGCAACGCTCTGGAGCAACGAGCAACGCCCTGGAGCAACGAGCAATGCTCTGGAGCAACGAGCAACGCTCTGGAGCAACGAGCAATGCTCTGGAGCAACTGCGACAGACAGTTCCTGGTTTACAAATGGATTATCAATAAAAAGTTATTTTTCTACTAATCGTTTCAGATCTATTCTTTTTTTTGATATTCCTCCTCTCAGGTAAAGAGGCCCATGTGACGATGTGTTCCCTTTTTACAAACCAGCTGATTTCAGATTGTTTGTATTTTTTCTATTTGTAATGATTCAGGAAAATGCTGAATTATTCCTCTCTTGTCAAATCAACCCGACTCAATGGGGCCAAAGCGCCCCCGTTACCATCCTCTGGAGCGGGGCGCCTCTGGAACAGGGTGCCCCTGGAACAGGGCGCCTCTGGAACAGGGTGCCCCTGGAACAGGGCGCCCCTGGAACAGGGTGCCTCTGGAACAGGGCGCCCCTGGAACAGGGTGCCTCTGGAACAGGGTGCCCCTGGAACAGGGTGCCTCTGGAACGGGGCGCCTCTGGAGCGGGGCGCCTCTGGAACAGGGCGCCTCTGGAACAGGGCGCCTCTGGAACGGGGCGCCTCTGGAGCGGGGCGCCTCTGGAACAGGGCGCCTCTGGAACAGGGCGCCTCTGGAACAGGGCGCCTCTGGAGCGGGGCGCCTCTGGAGCGGGGCGCCTCTGGAACAGGGCGCCTCTGGAACAGGGCGCCTCTGGAACAGGGTGCCTCTGGAACAGGGCGCCTCTGGAACAGGGTGCCTCTGGAGCGGGGCGCCTCTGGAACAGGGCGCCTCTGGAGCGGGGCGCCTCTGGAACAGGGTGCCCCTGGAACAGGGCGCCCCTGGAACAGGGCGCCTCTGGAACAGGGCGCCTCTGGAACAGGGTGCCTCTGGAACAGGGCGCCTCTGGAACAGGGTGCCTCTGGAGCGGGGCGCCTCTGGAACAGGGCGCCTCTGGAACAGGGCGCCTCTGGAACAGGGTGCCTCTGGAACAGGGCGCTTCTGGAACAGGGTGCCTCTGGAGCGGGGCGCCTCTGGAACAGGGCGCCTCTGGAACAGGGCGCCTCTGGAGCGGGGCGCCTCTGGAACAGGGTGCCCCTGGAACAGGGCGCCCCTGGAACAGGGCGCCTCTGGAACAGGGCGCCTCTGGAACAGGGTGCCTCTGGAACAGGGCGCCTCTGGAACAGGGTGCCTCTGGAGCGGGGCGCCTCTGGAACAGGGCGCCTCTGGAACAGGGCGCCTCTGGAACGGGGCGCCTCTGGAACAGGGCGCCTCTGGAACAGGGCGCCTCTGGAACAGGGCGCCTCTGGAACAGGGCGCCTCTGGAACAGGGCGCCTCTGGAACAGGGTGCCTCTGGAACAGGGCGCCTCTGGAACAGGGTGCCTCTGGAGCGGGGCGCCTCTGGAACAGGGCGCCTCTGGAACAGGGCGCCTCTGGAGCGGGGCGCCTCTGGAACAGGGTGCCCCTGGAACAGGGCGCCCCTGGAACAGGGCGCCTCTGGAACAGGGCGCCTCTGGAACAGGGTGCCTCTGGAACAGGGCGCCTCTGGAACAGGGTGCCTCTGGAGCAGGGCGCCTCTGGAACAGGGCGCCTCTGGAACAGGGCGCCTCTGGAGCGGGGCGCCTCTGGAACAGGGCGCCCCTGGAACAGGGCGCCCCTGGAACAGGGCGCCTCTGGAACAGGGCGCCTCTGGAACAGGGTGCCTCTGGAGCAGGGCGCCTCTGGAACAGGGCGCCTCTGGAACAGGGCGCCTCTGGAACAGGGCGCCTCTGGAACAGGGCGCCTCTGGAACAGGGCGCCTCTGGAACAGGGCGCCTCTGGAACGGGGCGCCTCTGGAACGGGGCGCCTCTGGAACAGGGCGCCTCTGGAACAGGGCGCCTCTGGAACAGGGCGCCTCTGGAACAGGGCGCCTCTGGAACAGGGCGCCTCTGGAACAGGGCGCCTCTGGAACAGGGCGCCTCTGGAACGGGGCGCCTCTGGAGCGGGCGCCTCGGCGAGGAAAGTGTCGCGTAGGCGAGTTTCACGGGATCAAACGCCGCTCCAGAGGCGCCCCGCTCCAGGGGCACATCAAAACTAGCGATTGCGTTGAAAAAGCGAGTGAAGTTTAAAAAAAAAACTTCTTCGTGCCTATATTTATATATTTATTTATAGCGAGTAATAAACTTCTTCGCGTGTGAAAACAAAATTAGAATAATATGTGTACAACATCAGACTCTCAGCGGGGTTTTAATTTAAATAAATGTCATACTTCTGTGCTGCACTTCGGTGCAATTTGGGCCATATTGAGGGGGGGGGGGGAGAGGGGGGAGGGGTATATATTACCGTGGGATTTGGGAAATTTTTTACATGTTCTCGATTTATCGTTCGGTGACCTCCGTGTGCAAGAGCTCGACCTTCTAACGGCCGTAGCTGCACCGCCGTGTGCACCGTGGACTGCTTCATGGCCCCGCCCCCCGCCCCCCTATTCTCTGTCCTCCATCTTTCCTGCTGAGCGCGGCCAGTGGGGGTGGGGTTGATCTCCGATCGGTGCAACAAGGTTAATATCCCATCAATCAAGCCTGCAGCCTGTGGGTGCTCGAAACAGAAGAAGAAAGAAAGAAAGAAAGAAAGAAAGGAGGAGGAGCTGAATGGAAACACCGGCGGTGCTCGTCAGCCTCGTCTCCGCTGACCTGGTTTCCCCTTTCGAGAGCGTCTCGGTTACGTCATTCCAGGTTCGACCACACAGTCATTTAAATCTCACGTGGCGCTCCGATCATAAAATAACTATTGATCGTAAAGCGTAACGGGAGGGGCGGAGCCCTGAAGTGCAGGGCGGAGCCCTGAAGTGCAGGGCGGAGGCCTCCGTTACCTCCAGCGGTCGTGTTTCAATCCTGATCATTAAATTAGTTTTTAGTTTTCAGACGTGTGCTTCAGTTGCAACTCGTGATGCGTTTTGTATTTTAATATCCATTAGGCCCCCCCCCCCCCCCCCTTGTTTACTCCGAGGCCCAAAGGGGGGGGGATGTGTCCTCGAGGCAAGAGGGAAGCGTTCAGCTCACCGTACGCACCGGATCAATAAAACTACAGTTCGAACGGCTCCGTCGCCGTGGAGACCGGCCGTCTGCCGTGACGGTGCAGAGTATTTTCAGCTCGAAAACCTGAAGTCCGTTTCAAGTTGTTTTTGTTTTTACTTCCCAGGCCCCAACGTGACCGCCCCCCCCCCCCAACTTTGGATCAACAGGAATAAACACTTCTTATCAATAATGATCTGATTTATGCCCCAGCAGGTGCTGCTTGGTCATGATCTCATACTCGCAAACAGCTTCCGACATGTTCCCTCCTCTCCTCAC
>NC_046982.1:21648269-21658269 GCF_009769545.1 Cyclopterus lumpus | reverse complement strand
GACTCACTATGAACTATGACTCACTATGTACTATGACTCACTATGAACTATGGCTCACCATGAACTATGGCTCACTATGAACTATGACTCACTATGAACTATGGCTCACTATGAACTATGACTCACTATGAACTATGACTCACTATGTACTATGACTCACTATGAACTATGACTCACTATGAACTATGGCTCACTATGACTCACTATGTACTATGACTCACTATGAACTATGGCTCACTATGGCTCACTATGAACTATGGCTCACTATGTACTATGACTCACTATGAACTATGACTCACTATGAACTATGACTCACTATGTACTATGACTCACTATGAACTATGGCTCACCATGAACTATGGCTCACTATGAACTATGACTCACTATGAACTATGGCTCACTATGACTCACTATGTACTATGGCTCACTATGAACTATGACTCACTATGTACTATGGCTCACTATGAACTATGACTCACTATGTACTATGGCTCACTATGGCTCACTATGAACTATGGCTCACTATGTACTATGACTCACTATGAACTATGGCTCACTATGACTCACTATGTACTATGGCTCACTATGGCTCACTATGAACTATGGCTCACTATGAACTATGACTCACTATGAACTATGGCTCACTATGAACTATGGCTCACTATGAACTATGGCTCACTATGTACTATGGCTCACTATTACTCACTATGAACTATGGCTCACTATGTACTATGGCTCACTATGACTTACTATGTACTATGGCTCACTATGACTCACTATGTACTATAGCTCACTATGGCTCACTATGAACTATGGCTCACTATGAACTATGACTCACTATGTACTATGGCTCACTATGTACTATGGCTCACTATGTACTATGGCTCACTATGACTTACTATGTACTATGGCTCACTATGACTCACTATGTACTATGGCTCACTATGGCTCACTATGAACTATGGCTCACTATGAACTATGACTCACTATGTACTATGGCTCACTATGTACTATGGCTCACTATGTACTATGGCTCACTATGACTCACTATGTACTATGGCTCACTATGACTCACGATGTACTGAGGCTCACTATGGCTCACTATGAACTATGGCTCACTATGAACTATGACTCACTATGTACTATGGCTCACTATGTACTATGGCTCACTATGACTCACTATGTACTATGGCTCACTATGTACTATGGCTCACTATGACTCACTATGTACTATGGCTCACTATGTACTATGGCTCACTATGAACTATGGCTCACTATGACTCACTATGTACTATGGCTCACTATTAACTATGACTCACTATGTACTATGACTCACTATGAACTATGGCTCACTATGACTCACTATGAACTATGGCTCACTATGAACTATGACTCACTATGAACTATGACTCACTATGTACTATGGCTCACTATGAACTATGACTCACTATGTACTATGGCTCACTATGAACTGTGACTCACTATGAACTATGGCTCACTATGTACTATGGCTCACTATGAACTATGACTCACTATGGCTCACTATGTACTATGGCTCACAATGGCTCACTATGAACTATGACTCACTATGAACTATGGCTCACTATGAACTATGGCTCACTATGACTCACTATGAACAAGGTCATAACTGGAGGAAATGAGCCCAAAACAAAAGGTTTCATGAGTGTTAGGAGATGGGTGTTAACACCTGATTGCCGTGGTAGTTGAATATATATATATATATATATTTATTTCACGCTTGCAAAGAGCTCAGGCCATGTTTATCTTAAATTACATGATCCCGGAAGCAGATTAATTTGCTGCCTCTTAAACCGGCGAGAATGGCAGATTACTTAATCCGCCCGATAACGATCTGCTCGTACGGTTCTACGTCCCAAAAGAAAAAGAAAAACGTAAATTGGGCAAATGTGTAACTAAGACCAGGAAAATAAAATGCGGTGCCAAGTTTGACGCCGTGGTTTTGGACCCAAGAAGCTGTGGTTTCACACACCGGCTCAACGGCTATGAGCCGGTGCCGCGTTCTCTTAATTCAGATTACTGGCTCGCTGTCCGACTCTGTGTAATTATACTTATTTCTATAATGTCCTCACGCCGTAATCCGTAATAATATGCGATCGATTGGTCGATTAATGCGCGGTATATTTATCGGCCCGATGCATTTTGTTGTTTTCCAAAACATTCTCTGGTTTGCAGCTAATGTGAGTGATGCGTTGCATGTCAAATGTAATTAGTTTTTTTAGACCCGCTGGTCTGGGACATCATAACATGCACACTATTATCTCACCTTATTTACAGACAAATAATAAATACATGTATTGAGAAAAAAATCAGATTAATTGGCAAACAACTGATATGTGTGTTCGGCGATTTGCCTCAATGGGGACTAAAAGCATAAATAAATATGTGTATTTACAAGAATATTCGTGGTTATCAGAAAAGGGCACTCGGGTCTGTGTCCTCATAACCTAATAAATGTGGCAAACAGCTGCAGATACCATCAATATATATATATATATATATATATATATATATATATATATATATATATATATATAATTTTTTTGATGGTATCTGCAGCCGTTTGCCATCATGGGGTCGACAGGACTTAGCACAGGCTAATATTGGGCACATCATCTCTTTTGGAAATGCAAAGTAGTGTCATCTAATTAATAATAAAATAAAAAATGGCAGTTTGGAGTCGAGGCAGGTGGAGCAAGGAGAGCAGCAGATGAAAGCGGTGCGCACTGGATCACGGCACCTTTTCTTTTTGCCATCTTTGATTGTGCGCCCCGTCACGCGGTCTCGCGCACCCCCCTCCCCCCACATTATAATCTCATTTAATCGCTGTATGTTTGGCAAATTAAAAACACACAGGAGCGTCTTCATCCGTGTGTGCCTTAATACACCCACGAGCATACCAGGGGGGAAGCAGTGTAAAGTACACCTTGATAGGTGTTGCATCACCTTGCGTACCTGGCTGTCTCCCGGTCCAGGAGCAGCAGCAGCAGCAGCAGCCCCGCCTTCACTGCAGTCATGGTCGGTCCTGACCGCCATTCCCTTCCGCACCGCGCTCGGGATATTGTGTAACGAATCACCGCAACACAATAGATGGAAGCGAGCTGAGCGCCCGTGCGCGCGGCGTGTGTGCGTGTGGCAGAGGAATAAACCACCTTATGCACCCACCGCTCGTTTTACGTGCACGAGACCCCCAAAACACGAGGCGAGACCGATCCACACGCGCACCAACAAAATTATTATAATAATAATTAAAAAAAATACATAAAAACATGCACAAGCGGGTCCAATGGAGGGAGGGGAGCATCCATGGACGCGACTGCAGGAGGAGAAGAAGAAAAGCATCTCTACCTGCACAGGTTGACATTTGGAGCGGGGGTTGTTCCGGCTCCTCGCGGGACGCAGAGCCTTTTTTTTTTTAAGGGGAGAACGGGGGAAGCAGATCCGGGGTCCGTCCAAAAAAATACAAAAACGGTCTCGAGCCGCAGGTGTTTTTATTTCTGGGTTTGTTTGTTTTCTAGGCCATTTGTCAGCCCCGTTATCCGCGTTCAGGTAAACATGATGATGATGATGATGATGGTGGTGGTGATGATGATGATGGCTCCTGTACAGACGCACAGAGTCACCGTCGTGTCGTCACCAGGAAAGAGGGAGGGAGAAGAAGGAGAAGAAGGAGAAGAAGAAGAAGGAGAAGAGAAAAAAAAGGTGCTTTCCAGCCCCCTCGGCTCACACACGCTGTGCCTCGTAACGGTGAATATAAATATATAAATACGTGGGTTTCACTTCTTCTTTTTATTGGCTGACGCGATGCGAGAGGGGGAGAGCACAGGTGAGACACGGACCAATGGGAGGCTCTGGCTGCGAAGGGTCGTGTGCATTTAAAACGAGTCCCGACAGCCTCCACCTGGAGCCCATGTTTACATCCTTCACTTAAGAATATAGAAACACTCTATATCAGGATGCTCCAACTCAGAAACACCTGATATTACAGATCAACGCCCCGCAGGTGATATTAGAGGATTATTAGAACACAGCCAATACAAATACCACGAAGAAATAGATATATAAAGATGTACATGTCAACACTACAAATACATAATCAAAGTAATTATACTATGTAATGAAGTTACTCGAAACTAATGCTTATACAAACTAATATATATATATATATATATATATATATATATATATATATTCTTAATAATACACAAGATGCAGTTAACAAAAACAAGATTTATTTTCAACATTCACCAACCCCTTGATGTACAGGTGCAACAGTCGAAAAGGTGCAAAAACGGGCAATGTCCAAGACGATCATCAACAACAACAACAACAACAACAACAACAACAACAACAACAACAACACGCCGACTAACCAAGAAGAAACCAGCTGAACTGGTGCAGAGAGAGAGAGGTATGAAATGCAGAATCTAAAAAATATATATATATACAACATCCACTCTTACCGTAACGGAGGAACCGCGTGACGGTGAGGGGTTGAACCGGAGATCAAATACACATCGCATCCCCCGGTTGAAGCACAACCCCAAAAAAAACAACCGACAAACCCCCCCCCCCCCCCCCGTGCACATCCGGCCACCGACACACACCGATACCAAAAAAAGTTGAATTATAATATAATTGTGTTAAACGGGAGTGGAGAAGCTGCACCGAGAGAGAGAGAGAGAGAGAGAGAGAGAGAGAGAGAGAGAGAGAGAGAGAGAGAGAGAGAGAGAGAGAGAGAGAGAGAGAGAGAGAGAGAGAGAGAGAGAGAGAGAGAGAGAGAGAGAGAGAGAGAGAGAGAGAGAGAGAGAAGCAAGTTAGCATGAAACTAAACCTCGCCCTAAAAAAAAAAAATTTAAAAAAAAAGAAAGAATACACTTAATAACCGCAAAAGAAACTGCGCGTGACGGGCCACGTTGTTGTGTGAAAGCCCCGCAACCTGCCCGCCCAGTGTCGGCCGACGGGCGCGTGTGTGTGTGCGGGGGAAGTGGCAGAAAAGTAGAGAAACAAAGCGAGGAAGAAGAAGAAGAAGAAGAAAAAAAGTGACGGGAACTAATAACGCGGAGCGGGCAGCAGGCGCTCCTCGGGTTATTCTAGCCGGATAACGGTTCACTCTGCCAGGCGGGGCTCCCTCCCCGTGCACCGCTAGGCGGAGAGGGAGAAGCCAGCCAGGTATAACGGTCCACCACCACCACACTGGGATATGAACGCATAGTCTCACCACCACCACCCTCCCTCCCTTAAAAAAAAAATAAAAAAAACTCCTCTAAACGTGGTTCAACTCACTCCCCAAAAGTATCCAGAAGGAGTTCACCGAGCGAGCCGCTCGCCGTGCAGCGCCGGGCCGGGCGGCCGGGTTTACGGGACGGAGGAGTTCGCACTTACCGCTGCTCCGCTTCGGGTTCGCCTGTTTTCTGCGCTTACACCTGGGGCCATCCGCCATGATCCTCTCGCTGAGTCTGAAGCGCAGCCGCTCGCGAGTCACCTCCTCCCTCCTCCTCCTCCTCCTCCTCCTCCTGTCCCCCCCTCCTCTTCCTCACCCCTCCCTTCTCCTGTCCGCTTTACGACATCACCTTCCCCCCTCCTCATGCAAAAAACAAACACCTGGTTTGCGACACACTGGCCCGCTTTACGGCGTCACCTTCTCAAACACCTCAGCGCATGGCCCCTCCTACTGGCCGCACATGGCCTGAAAGTCGTTTCCAAGCGGTGGTCCGCCAGCTCTGTCGGGGCCGCTGCCTCTCTCACTCCCTTCACTCCTCCTCGCTACCTTCACTCCTTACTCCCTTCACTCCTCCTGACTCCCTTTCACTCCTCACTCCCTTCACTCCTCCTGACTCCCTTTCACTCCTCTTCACTCCTCACTCCCTTCACTCCTCCTCGCTCCCTTCACTCCTCACTCCCTTCACTCCTCCTGACTCCCTTTCACTCCTCTTCACTCCTCCTGACTCCCTTCACTCCTCCTCGCTCCCTTCACTCCTCCTCACTCCTCAGAGGAAAGGAGAAGTCAGGGCGAGGAGCTTCTCCACAGGTGGACATTTAAAAGCCGAAGAGGAACATTTAATATGTCTGAACACATGAATTACACGCTGTAAAAAATACCACGTTAGACGTGAAAGTACTGAAATGACCAAATAAATAGGGATTAAAAGGGAAAATGCACACTTGATGCATTAAAAACATACTTTGTGATGTACAGTTACGCTTTTATTGGGCTGTTATGAGTCGTGCATTAACGTGCACGTCGGATTTTATTGTTGTAGTTGGTCAAGATGGACTTAATTTGAACGGTTATGAGTTCATGTGACTGAGGAGATTCCATATACAGGGGGCTACCTTGTATGCAAATACCTCAAAACAAGTTCTCCAGTACTCGAGTAAAGGTACTTATACCTGGAACCTGAACCTTTTACAAATGAACTGTAACAAACTAATTAGCAGCGATACGCACAATACCACACTATAAAAAGTGTGTAGAAGTACACGTTTAAAAGTGTGACTATAATATACTACAAGTGACATGAGAGCGACCTTCTTATGACAGACGGTACCTTTGACCTCTGTTCTGGAGCAGTGTGTGAAGGTCAACTTGGGGCACTGGGCAGGGTTGTGTGTGTGGGGGGGGCGGGGTGGAGAGGGGGGGGGGGGGTCGATGCCAGTTCACAGCGGGTCAGGTGAGTGGCCTTTGCGGTGCCGTCGAGCTATTCTTGTACCTGCCGATGATCAGGTTTCCACCAGGTGCTGCGGAGCCCCATCACGGGGGGGGGGGGGGGACATTATAACTGCAGACCATGTTGTACGTTGTACTTCTACCTGCAGACCATTTTATACGTTGTACTTCTACCTGCAGACCATTTTATACGTTGTACTTCTACCTGCAGACCATTTTATACGTTGTACTTCTACCTGCAGACCATGTTATACGTTGTACTTCTACCTGCAGACCATTTTATACGTTGTACTTCTACCTGCAGACCATTTTATATGTTGTACTTCTACCTGCAGACCATTTTATACGTTGTACTTCTACCTGCAGACCATGTTGTACGTTGTACTTCTACCTGCAGATCATTTTATACGTTGTACTTCTACCTGCAGACCATGTTGTACGTTGTACTTCTACCTGCAGACCATTTTATACGTTGTACTTCTACCTGCAGACCATTTTATACGTTGTACTTCTACCTGCAGACCATTTTATACGTTGTACTTCTACCTGCAGACCATTTTATATGTTGTACTTCTACCTGCAGACCATTTTATACGTTGTACTTCTACCTGCAGACCATTTTATACCTTGTACTTCTACCCGCAGACCATTTTATACGTTGTACTTCTACCTGCAGACCATTTTATATGTTGTACTTCTACCCGCAGACCATTTTATACGTTGTACTTCTACCTGCAGACCATTTAATACATTGTACTTCTACCTGCAGACTATGTTGTACGTTGTACTTCTACCTGCAGACCATTTTATACGTTGTACTTCTACCTGCAGACCATTTTATATGTTGTACTTCTACCTGCAGACCAATTTATACGTTGTACTTCTACCTGCAGACCATTTTATATGTTGTACTTCTACCTGCAGACCATTTTATACGTTGTACTTCTACCTGCAGACCATTTTATACGTTGTACTTCTACCCGCAGACCATTTTATACGTTGTACTTCTACCTGCAGACCATTTTATACGTTGTACTTCTACCTGCAGATCATTTTATACGTTGTACTTCTACCTGCAGACCATGTTGTACGTTGTACTTCTACCTGCAGACCATTTTATACATTGTACTTCTACCTGCATACCATTTTATACGTTGTACTTCTACCTGCAGACCATTTTGTACGTTGTACTTCTACCTGCAGACCATTTTGTACGTTGTACTTCTACCTGCAGACCATTTTATATGTTGTACTTCTACCTGCAGACCATGTTGTACGTTGTACTTCTACCTGCAGACCATTTTATATGTTGTACTTCTACCTGCAGACCCTTTTAATACGTTGTACTTCTACCTGCAGACCATTTTAATATGTTGTACTTCTACCTGCATACCATTTTATACGTTGTACTTCTACCCGCACACCATTTTAATACGTTGTACTTCTACCTGCAGACCATTTAATATGTTGTACTTCTACCTGCAGACCATGTTGTACGTTGTACTTTTACCTGCAGACCATTTTATACATTGTACTTCTACCTGCATACCATTTTATACGTTGTACTTCTACCTGCAGACCATTTTGTACGTTGTACTTCTACCTGCAGACCATTTTGTACGTTGTACTTCTACCTGCAGACCATTTTATATGTTGTACTTCTACCTGCAGACCATGTTGTACGTTGTACTTCTACCTGCAGACCATTTTATACGTTGTACTTCTACCTGCAGACCATTTTATATGTTGTACTTCTACCTGCAGACCATTTTGTACGTTGTACTTCTACCTGCAGACCATTTTATACGTTGTACTTCTACCTGCAGACCATTTTATATGTTGTACTTCTACCTGCAGACCATTTTATATGTTGTACTTCTACCTGCAGACCATGTTGTACGTTGTACTTCTACCTGCAGACCATTTTGTACGTTGTACTTCTACCTCGCTGCAGTTCAGAGGGAAACGTTGTACTTTTAACTCCTTCACGTTTGATTGTTACAGGTTAAAGAACCCAACGCGATATGAAGAATAGTAAAAACGACTCCACAACCACAACGTTAAAATGCTTCTCAGGCGTTATAGCCCCCCCTCCTCTGAACCCCCCCCCCCCCAGCATGTGAAGGGGCTGCATGGCCCCCTCCTTTCTGGGGGGCTTCCTGTCCCGCTCTACATCACATTGCCTCTCCAGGTGACCGCCGTCCCGCTGCCCCGCGAAGTGAAAGAGGAAACGGAGGCCGTTATTCAATGCTAATTCACCATTGACGTGAATTGTGGAGCTTCGGGGGGTTTCTTCCAGGATCTCATTTTTAATTCTTCTTCTTCTTCTTTTCCTGCTCTTTCGTTAATTCATTCGTATCTCCAGCTGGAACATGCTCTGAGCATTGTTCTTTGAAGGAGAGGAGAGCCCCTCGGGGGCTGAAGGCCCCTTTATTCCTCGCTCAGCAGCTCCCTTTGTGATGCGGCAGGTAGGGTTCTACCCTAAGACGGAGACGTTAAGGGAACTTAACCCCTCGACCCGGAGAGGGTCCGTTCTGTTTGGGGGGTCACAAGCACCAAACACACAATATCCAGCTCTGTTTCATCTGTCGGTGTTTCGTACCTCCTCTGGGGACCATGAACATCTGCACAGGACTGAATGGAAATCCATTGAGTCTATATTAATGTTGTTATTGTTATTGTTATGACTAGCTTGGCTCACAGGGAAGATTTCCTGGTGCGCTAACTCGGACTATTTGAACGTTTGCGTCCTCTCTCGTTTCTGCTGTGTTTCATATTCCTCGTGTTTCATTTCTTTGCTCCGCTGTAAGTGTTCACACCTCGTTGTGAGCGTTTGGGCTTCCGAGAGGACCCGTCTGGTAAACAAACAATAAACACAACAACAACAAAATGGGAGATTCAAGCAGCTATTGGCCAAAATCCAGAGATTTGATTTTCACAGCAGTTTATTTTTAAAGTTCTCTACACACGTAGCCAACATGTGCACGTTGTGCATGCTTTTTAGTGCACGACCCCCAGACTCACACTGTTAGCTGGCTCCGCCGTCGCCATGTTGAGAGCCGCGTGGAGTCAATGCATATGCTCTGAATTTCATACGATGAGCGCTAGCTGAGGAGCTCCTTTTCCCCCAAATGCTATTGCAATGTTAAACACACCAGGGTTGAAACTTTAAGGCATTTTAAGTTGATGCAAAACTTTTTAAAATATCTATTTTTGGTTCCTCTCTGATGTAACTCTTGTTTTTCTGACCCGGCTCCGGGAGTGCAAAGGTAGAAACTACACGTCAGTGAT
>NC_046982.1:21633269-21638269 GCF_009769545.1 Cyclopterus lumpus | reverse complement strand
CACATACATGCACACACACATACATGCACACACACATACATGCACACACACATACATGCACACACACATACATGCACACATACATGCACACATACATGCACACACACATACATGCACACATACATGCACACGTACATGCACACATACATGCACACACACATGCACACACACATACACGCACACATACATGCACACATACATGCACACACACATACATGCACACATACATGCACACATACATGCACACACACATACATGCACACACACATGCACACATACATGCACACATACATGCACACACACATACATGCACACATACATGCACACGTACATGCACACATACATGCACACATACATGCACACACACATACATGCACACATAAATGCACACACACATACATGCACACATACATGCACACATACATGCACACATACATGTACACACACATGCACACACACATGCACACTTACATGCACACGTACATGCACACGTACATGCACACGTACATGCACACGTACATGCACACATACATACATGCACACATACATGCACACATACATGCACACATACATGCACACATACATACATGCACACATACATGCACACATACATGCACACATACATGCACACATACATGCACACACACATGCACACACACATGCACACACACATGCACACGTACATGCACACGTACATGCACACGTACATGCACACATACATGCACACATACATGCACACACACATACATACACGCACACGTACATGCACACGTACATGCACACATACATGCACACACACATACATGCACACGTACATGCACACATACATGCACACATACATGCACACATACATGCACACGTACATGCACACATACATGCACACATACATGCACACATACATGCACACACACATGCACGCACACGTACATGCACACATACATGCACACATACATGCACACATACATGCACACACACATGCACGCACACGTACATGCACACGTACATGCACACGTACATGCACACATACATGCACACGTACATGCACACATACATGCACACACACATACACGGACACATACATGCACACGTACATGCACACACACATACACGCACACATACATGCACACGTACATGCACACGTACATGCACACGTACATGCACACATACATGCACACACACATACATGCACACACACATACACGCACACATACATGCACACGTACATGCACACGTACATGCACACGTACATGCACACATACATGCACACACACATGAATGCACACATACATGCACACACACATACATGCACACATACATGCACACATACATGCACACATACATGCACACACACATACATGCACACATACATGCACACATACATGCACACACACATACATGCACACACACATACATGCACACATACATGCACACACACATACATGCACACACACATGCAAGCACACACACATGCACACACACATGCACACATACATGCACACATACATGCACACATACATGCACACACACATACATGCACACATACATGCACACATACATGCACACACACATGCACACATACATGCACACATACATGCACACATACATGCACACATACATGCACACACACATACATGCACACATACATGCACACATACATGCACACATACATGCACACATACATGCACACACACATACATGCACACACACATGCACACATACATGCACACACACATGCACACATACATGCACACACACATGCACACATACATGCACACATACATGCACACACACATACACGCACACATACATGCACACACACATACATGCACACACACATGCACACATACATGCACACATACATGCACACATACATGCACACACACATGCACACATACATGCACACACACATGCACACATACATGCACACACACATGCACACATACATGCACACACACATGCACACACACATATACACATACATGCACACATACATGCACACACACATGCACACATACATGCACACACACATGCACACATACATGCACACACACATGCACACATACATGCACACACACATACACGCACACATACATGCACACACACATACATGCACACACACATGCACACATACATGCACACATACATGCACACATACATGCACACACACATGCACACATACATGCACACACACATGCACACATACATGCACACACACATGCACACATACATGCACACACACATGCACACACACATATACACATACATGCACACATACATGCACACACACATGCACACATACATGCACACACACATGCACACATACATGCACACACACATGCACACATACATGCACACACACATGCACACATACATGCACACACACATACACGCACACATACATGCACACACACATACATGCACACACACATGCACACATACATGCACACATACATGCACACATACATGCACACACACATGCACACATACATGCACACACACATGCACACATACATGCACACACACATGCACACATACATGCACACACACATGCACACACACATATACACATACATGCACACATACATGCACACACACATGCACACATACATGCACACACACATGCACACATACATGCACACATACATACATGCACACGTACATGCATGTGAACACGTGCGCTCACACATTTATCCCCCCTCCCTCTTTGTGTCGGTTCAGCTAAATGTAATCTAGCCCGGCTCGGCTCAGTTCAGTTCAGTTCAGTTCAGTTCAGCTCAGTTCAGTTCAGTTCAGTTCAGTTCAGTTCAGTTCAGTTCAGTTCAGTTCAGTTCAGTTCAGCTCAGTTCAGTTCAGTTCAGTTCAGTCGGTGCTTTCTTGTTTCTCGGCGTGAAATTGCGTAACTGCCACAGCGGAGGGTGACAACGTGAACGGCTGCAGAACAACGCCGATGCCTCAGACCGTATTGATCTTGAATATTATTAAAATGTAGAGCAGCGAGACGACAGGAAGTTAATGGAAAGTCTTCCATGTCTCTTAATGCGGACCAGCTGCTTCTAACATTCAGGGATCACATGTCATGTGACCATGGAAATAAAGTTTTAAACCAAAAGACTCTCAATACGAAAATTCAGAGCGTAGCGATTGCCTCCACGCGGCTCTCAACATGGCGACGGCAGGGTTAGCAGCTAACAGCGCTAACCTGAGCAAATAGCAAATAGTTGTCTGCTGCTTTGCTAACGCGCTACACCACTTAGCACTTCTAAGGAGTTGCACAGTAATGTATTTTAACGTAGAGTCTACAGCTTCATACGTAGGGACATGTGCGATGAGCCACATGCTAACTTTACAGCAGGCTACCACGAATAAATAACAGATATGATAAAAGGTGTAACTGGCGTTAAAAAATCTTCACAATGCACTGTGAAAAAAAAACAGAAATCCAGACTCACAATGAAAAAGAGAGACGCCTATTTTTAGTGTGTTTTCCTGTTTAAAAAACCTGCATATTTACGTCAAAAAGGGTTATTTTTTGGAGTTAGGCTCAGTGTTGCCTTTCCTGCATAACCTTGAATTAATAAAGTGATTTTCCTTCCACCTGTTCCTCTCTTCTCGACACTCCAATCACGTCGCAGCTGTCTCACGATGATGTCACACGTGGACACCAGTTTCCCCGCACATGGCGGACGAAGACGTCATAAATTAAAGACTATAACGTCACCAAAAAAAACACCTTTCAACCCCCCCCCCCCCCCCCCACCCCCACCCCACCCCCTCAAATTACGTTTCCAGAAAGAAAAAAGCTTGTTTCCCTTCAGCCGAAACGCCTCCGACGATCACAGCGATGTCGAGAGGCCGCGAAGAGTTACGGAGCAGAGAGATCCGTCCATGTACCTGTCAGCCCGAAATGATGGCCCACTTCCTGTGGGCTGGAGGAACACTAATAGTCTCCAGCTGGACAGAGAGAAACCCTCACGTGTGTGTGTGTGTGTGTGTGTGTGTGTGTGTGTGTGTTTTCTCGTAACAGCAGGAAACTGTACACCTACGTTGGGTGAGAGGATGACTTCAACATGTGGGAATTTCTGTGTTCACCTGGTGCGGTGCTTTCCCCAGCAGGAGGAAAAGATTTCGAGGGTGTTTGAGAATCAAACGTCCACTTTGTGTATTATGTATCACGCAGAGTGCATGTTACATGTTACATGTTACATGTTACATGTTCACTATTACATTTACGCTGAAGGAAAGAATCCACATTTCAATGTTCTAGCCGTCAAAAAGGACTGAAATGTGACTGAAATGTGACTGAAATGTGACGGTCCACGTGTTTTTGGATTGTCTGGTCTGTAGCATCGTACAAAATACTCTCATTTTTACACGTATAATCACATGTTTTGTTAAAATCTATAAAATCTTTTAATCTGCAAAGTATGTCATTAACCAAGCAATCAAGATACATCAAGGGGAGTAAAATGTGCAATATTTTTCTTTACTAAAACACAATTATAACTATGTGGCGTGCAATATGCAAGTAAAAGTGGCTATACTAAACTAAGCTAATATATATATATATATAATTATTAAATATATATAAATATATGTATATATATATATTTATATATATCATTTTTTTTAAAATATATATATAAATATATGTATATATATATATATTTATATATATGTATGTATATATATATACAAAGCAAGTATTCTAGCAGCTGGTCGACGAGGAACCTACCAAAGCTTCGTGCTCTCGCCTGCGTTTCCCAGCCTCTCGCAGGTAAGAGCTCAAACCGCAGCACATATTTGAGATATCTGGTTGGAGGAATGTGTGTGTGTGTGTGTGTGTGTGTATGTGTGTGTGTGTGTGTGTGCGTGCGTGCGTGTGTGTCTGTGTTTCAATCCAGAGGTGTGTTTTCAAGGTCTCCGGGCTGCATGGAGGTCTCTGCTTCAGACCTGCGCAGCATTAAAGCCACATGTCTCTGTTTTTCTTTCCTCCAGGCGTG
>NC_046982.1:21618269-21628269 GCF_009769545.1 Cyclopterus lumpus | reverse complement strand
GTTACACACAACCAACCAAACGTTACACACAACCAAACAAACGTTACACACCAACCAAACGTTACACACAACCAACCAAACGTTACACACAACCAACCAAACGTTACACACAACCAATCAAATGTTACACACAATACAACCAAACATTACACACAATACAACCAAACGTTACACACAATACAATCAAACGTTACACACAATACAACCAAACGTTACACACAACCAACCAAACGTTACACACAATACAACCAAACGTTACACACAATACAACCAAACGTTACACACAATACAACCAAACGTTACACACAATAACATCTGTTGTCTTTATGCAGTCGCACACGGAAAATAACACAAAACCTCGAGCAGCAACAGAGGAATTGTCCGGCCTCCGAATACCTCAGTCAGCTAAATATAGCCGGGAGATGCATGTCTGTCAGCCTCCCCCCCTCCCCTCCCCCCCTTCCCTCAAGCCCTTATCTTAATTATTTCCAGACCTTTCAAACACACACACACACACACACACACACACACACACACACACACACACACACACACACACACACACAGCTGATAAAAAATACCACTGTTGTGTTTACAGGCCTTCCTGCTGAAGTTAAAGTCAGGAGAGGGCGTGACTGTCTGTCTGTGTCTGTGTGTGTGTGTGTGTGTGTGTGTGTGTGTGTGTGTGTGCAGCGTACACTCTTTGTTTGCGGCACATGTGTTTGTTTAAGTGTGCGCGCCGATAATAAAGGATTACACAAAACTCCCTTTTCTCATTGTTTTCCCCTTTTCCAAACAAAAAAAACAAAAACCCGGCGCCTACGTTACCCACGATGCAATGGGAGCCCCGCCAGTCAGAGCTCCCATTGCATCGTGGGTAACGTAGGCGCCGGGTTTTTGTTTTTTTGAGTTGAGCGTCGATGAAAAGCTTTACTTCTCTGTGAATAACAGAGGTCAAAGGTCAACGCGGACTTAAAGTTCTTGGTGATTGTTACGCAACTCGCTCAAGTCGCAGTATTTTGCGAAAAAAAAACACGTTATAATTCGATTTAAACCATTTGGGCTTTAAAAACGTGTTGAATTAAAAACTTTTAGACGCATTCGATGTGCGGAATGAATTCAGGCTCTATGTTCATGTCCCTTATTTATACTAAGAGTACACTGCACACTGCATTACTTTGTATTATTACATTCATTATTCATAAGCAGTGACTTACGTTAGCGCATAGCAAGCTAACATGCTAACATAAGGCTTTCTGCTCATGTCAGCGATTTAAACATCAACTCAATTAAAACGTTTCGGACAATAAGAGTAACAATTTACACAATGTGTTGTTGTTTTTACAGAATGTGTTCTTATTGTCTTAATTGATTTAAATGTGTGTGTGTCTTCCTGTTCAAGAAGAAGCAGCTCCTCTGGCTCATTGATGTTAGCAGCTCCGTAGCCACGAGCTAGCAGCTCCATAGCCACGAGCTAGTAGCTCCGTAGCCACGAGCTAGCAGCTCCGTAGTCACGAGCTAGCAGCTCCGTAGCCACGAGCTAGCAGCTCCGTAGCCACGAGCTAGCAGCTCCGTAGCCACGAGCTAGCAACGGCTGGTTGTTGACGGCGGGCTTTTGTCCTTTTATGGAAAAGCTTTTATGAGTTTATTTATGAGTGTTTTTTTAATACGAGGTTTCACCTAAAACCCGACTCGACCTGCTCCACGTGTTCTCCTTCCACTCCTTTCGTGCGGGAGGTTTCTTCCCATGTGGCGTGCGGCACCGCGGTAACCAGAGTGTGTGTGGAGGTGACCCCCCCCCCCCCCCCCGAGCAGTGAGGTGTGAGATCCACTCAACGAACCAGACTCTCTCAACACCTGAGGAAACACCGGAGCGCTCTCACGATGTCAGCGTGCCGGCTGTAATATGGAGGAAATCTGCCTTTACCCAAAGTACCTGTGTGTGTGTGTGTGTGTGTGTGTGTGTGTGTGTGTGTGTGTGAGTGTGTGTGTGTGTGTGTGTGTGTGTGTGTGGGAGCGGGGATACTCAGGAACACAATTTCATGTGATTATCTCCTTGTCTTTCTGAACACCTGACTTCAAATTATGAAAATGCATTTGAATGACTATCATCATCATCAGCCCCACTCATAGCTGTGTGTGTGTGTGTGTGTGTGTGTGTGTGTGTGTGTTCAATTCAAAAGCAATAACGTTAGATGGAACTTTAATGATCTCGGAGGGGGAAATCAGGAGCGGCGAAAAGAATAAAAATGACACCGAGAACACGACGCAGTTTTTTGGGTTTTTTTTATGAACGTAAAATGACAACAAATAATAAAATCTGTGTAATGGCTCTCGAGGTCTTCTCATCTCTCCCACTCGGGGAGACGCGTCCCCTAATAGCAGACATCCACTCGTCCATCATTAATTACTTGATTCGGCTGATGAGTTCAGATAATTGGTTTTCTCCGTCAGAGTAATTGAACATACGAGTGGGTTTAAGGTGCTGATCAATTAAACCAACAGCCACGTGGAGAGGACGTGCCTTGCTCAGGGGCAACAACTCAGACGGGGAAGGGAACACGCGTCGTTCTCTCCACCGGCTCCGCTTTCTTTTCTTAACGGTTTTCTTTCTTATTCCAGAACACTAAATCCACGAGTGACGTGAAGAATAACTCGCTCACTTCATCTTGGAGCCGAGAGTCGTTCTGCAAATGAAGAAAGAAAGGAACCGTTTCTCTCTCTTTAGAACCGTCTCAGGCTCTTAAAATGAGGCCACACACACGCATACATACACTTACACACACCTACACACACACATACACTTACACACACCTACACACACACATACACTTACACACACTTACACACACCTACACACACCTACACGCATACATACACTTACACACACCTACACGCATACATACACTTACACACACCTACACACACACATACACTTACACACACCTACACACACACATACACTTACACACACTTACACACACCTACACACACCTACACGCATACATACACTTACACACACCTACACGCATACATACACTTACACACACCTACACACACACACACATATACATACACACTTACACACACACACATATACATACACTTACACACACCTACACATGAACACACACGTTTTATCCACTCGGTTCCTCCTCCACTCCTCATCCACTCGGTTCCTCCTCCACTCCTTCTCCACTCCACTCCTCTACTCCTCCTCCACTCGGTTCCTCCTCTACTCCTCCTCCACTCGGTTCCTCCTCCACTCCTCCTCCACTCGGTTCCTCCTCCACTCCTCCTCCACTCGGTTCCTCCTCCACTCCTTCTCCACTCCACTCCTCTACTCCTCCTCCACTCGGTTCCTCCTCCACTCAGTTCCTCCTCCACTCAGTTCCTCCTCTACTCCTCCTCCACTCGGTTCCTCCTCCACTCGGTTCCTCCTCCACTCAGTTCCTCCTCCACTCCTTCTCCACTCCACTCCATTCCTCCTCCACTCGGTTCCTCCTCCACTCCTCCTCCACTCCTCCTCCACTCAGTTCCTCCTCTACTCCTCCTCCACTCAGTTCCTCCTCCACTCCTCCTCCAGTGGCAGCATAATCCATTCTCCACGCTGCACGGCAGTGGGGTCAAGAGGGGGAGGTCACACCTACAGGGGTCGACTGTGGCTCAGTGGAGAGCGGGGTCCTTCAATCAGAGGACCGGCGGTTCGATCCCCCGGCTCTCGTGTCGATGCGTCCTTGGGCGAGACACTTAACCCCCCGTAGTGTGAGTGTTAGTTCCTGCTGATGGGCAGGTGGAACCGTAGCTCCTCCCATCAGAGCGTGAATGATGTCATGTGGTGTTAAAGCATTATACAGGTACAGGTCTATTGCTGTCACCATGGTAACGGGGTTTTAAAGAAGTCCATTTTGTCTCTTTATTGGGTTTCTTTTTCTTGAAAAGTAGAAAAAGAGTCACAGTTGAGTCGTGCTGGAGATGAATCATTCCTCAACATCGATGTAGCACCCCCGTGAGGCTGGGCGAAGTATTACACCATTAGGAGAAATATCTTTACACCTGTGGGCTGAAGATGTCACATGACATGTCATAAACATTATATTAAAAAAAAACAGACTAAATAAATACCCCTCTCACTGGCAGAAAGGCAGGAGGTTTGATTGACAGCTGGTTTTATGGACGTTGTCACATCAAAGACAGAGAAACCTTAAAAGTTGTATTGCTGCTCTGACTGGTGGAGATCTTGGTGCAGGACATCCATGAGCCTGGGGGAACCTCTGCAGGTCTGGAGTTCTGGTTCTCAGGTCTGGTCATCTTGGCCCGAGCGGCCAATGAACCGCCGGGGATTTGAATGCATGTTCTTGCACGGTCTTTCCCGTGGACCCGTATCGCGATGCATTGTGGGTGATAACTAGCACATAATGAACCTACATTTCTCCGAAAAATGTTAATTTTTGCACTGAAGTTCTGAATTAAATGAGAACACTTAACTTTTCCTTTTGTGAAGCATCTAGTGCACTTAGCTGTGTATACAAATAGGCGCCACCATTTCATATAGACCATTTATTTACGTAACACACCAGAAAACATGCTGCGTTGTAATATCAAACATACTATATCTGCATTGCAACATACTGTATACATAAAGAAATCACAGATTGTGTGGCATGGTGGACGTTTACAACCTTGCGTACATCTCTGAAGCGATGATTTAAACATCTGTCCGGGTCTATATTTTAGCTTTAATCTGCGTGGCGCCGCAGCTCACGTGAGTCCTGAAGAACTCCTGGATCTTCTTCCACAGGTGGACTTCCGCGGCCGCGTGGGACCGGGCCTCCCCGCCCCACCGGACCGGCATTCTCACGACCCCGTGAAAACTGGAGGGGCAGTAGGGTCCGTAAGGCGGCTCGAGGTAATGACCCGCTCCGGGGTAACACACGCTCTCGAAGTTGTCCTTCCCGTGGCGCCGCAGCCTCTCCGCCATCACCTCCATGTAGGCCTCGCTGTCCCAGTTGAGGTCGTCCCCCGAGGCCACGAAGAGGAAACGCCCCCCGGCTCGCTCCACGGGCACCAGGGAGGCCCGGTTCTCCTCGGCCAGCGGGTCGAGCAGAACGTTCTTGCAGACGCCGGCGCCCGACTCGTCGGCGGGGATCATCTTGCCGAGGTCCATCATCAGCGCGGGGAGGACCTGCCTCCCGTGGTAGAGCAGCGGTAAGAACGTGTTGGAACAGCAGCCGTTGATCCACACGGTGGCCTCCACGCCCGGCAGGTAGGAGGCGATGGACAGGGCGAGATCGCTGCTTTTGGAAATGGAGATCACGCCGACTCCTTTGCTGCCCACCTGCGTCGGAGAAAAGCTGCTTTTTATTACGTCTTCATGGCAACAAAAAACGATACGTTCAATATACACTTCAGACAACTCACCCCGTCTTGCTTTTTTAAAAAGCGGATCGCTTCCTCGAAGTAATCCAGATGGACCTCTTCGATGTTGCTCGCCATGTCGTCGTGGACGTACAGCGGTATGGTCAGGACCACGAACCCTCGGTGGGCCAGCAGCGAGGCCCTCTTCTCCGACAGACCCCCGGCGAAGGTGTACAGGTCCAACACGGCGGGGAACGGACCTCCTCCTGGACCGCAAGACAGGGGCGAGAACGTCAAAATGAGGAGAACCATCTAGACCATCGAGGCCATCGAAACCGAGACGAAGGACTACCTGGCGGAGTGAACAGGACCCCGCGAATACGCCCGTCTGTGATCGTCCGCCGGCTGACCCCGTCTCCAATCAGAAGCCTCTCATTGGTCGCCTCTGCCAGCACCCTGCCCTCCCCCTCGTGCACGGAGAACTTCACCACGTGGGGGTTCAGTGACTTGGTCCTCTGAAACCTCTTGTGCGGGGCGGCCGCCCTCATGGACCACAGCAGACCCGTGGGTTCCAACCCGGTGTAGCTCCCGCCGAGAGAGGGGTCCCTCTCCAGGTCGACCCCCCCGCTCCCGTCGGCCCTGTAGGTGGCCGAGGAGCTGAAGACCACTCCCTTCTTGTCGGTGGATCTGGCCGTCAGGGTGACCACCTGCCTCGACCTCAGCCCGTCCACCTTCACCTGAACCGGCTCGTCGAACATGCACCTGGCTGTCGGCAGCAGCCTCAGCCGGACAAGGGAGGACATCTTTTCTGACGCACGTTAACCTTAAAAAGGGGGATGCATTAGATGAAACCGGTGGTTCCCGTCTCTCGTCGGGGGCCTTTTATCACGTGACACACATGTCTGTGTGGAGATAACGGTTGCACCAAAGGGGTGGCGGCTCCTCGAAAGAGATGAAACAATACTTCACAACAACAACACAATTCAGAAAGCAGTGAGCCACAACAAAAATTCGACATTTTTTCACACGCAACTTTATTCTTCTCTGGCTAATTAAAGATGTGTCGCGTCACTCTGTGTACTGTCCCTTTAAGAGCGTGTCCTGTGGTCTGACTTTGCGTGCTGCAACACCAGAGGAGACAAGTGCATTAAAAGTGTGCAATAAAGTAAACACTTTATAATGTGTTGGCACCTACGACTGCTGTAGTCCTAGCTGATTATTATTATTATTATTATTATTATATTATGGTGTGAGGTGCACTTATAACCTGAGAGAGAGAGAGAGAGAGATAGTCTCACTACGTTGAGAAAACTCCTTTTGAGATAGATTATTTATTTATTTTTAATAAGTCGATGTTTAGATTCCCCGAGCCCTCAATCTGACATGTTAATCACTAATTCGTATGTGTTGTAAAGGACCTCTGAAAACAGTGTAAAGTATTTTAATAGTTTGTTCCCTTTTTTTTGGAAGTTGTGTCACTGCAGTCGGTGCATTTTCGGTTGCGCTTTTATTTTGAAGGTACATAACCAGAAGTTGTTAGTGAGAAAAAGTTTCTATAACGACGAGAAATAGATTAAAAACCAGTAAGAAGGTTACGGGGGCGTTGGCGAGCACGTGACGTGGCACCAGGTGAGTGACGTTACCTGTGGAGGACATATTGTGTTAGATTCATACGGTTTTATTTATTGTCTGCTATTTCCGTTATTTCCAGGTTCTCCAGGTGAGTTCAATAAACAGTGTGAACCATCAGTTAAAGACTCCAGACCATAATTCAGGTGACACGTGTTGTTGTTGTTGTTGTTAATACAGCGACCGCTCACTGCGATGCACAAACAAATAAACAAATACAACTCCTACGTTGAAATAACTATTTACAGTTCATCATCATGTATAATTCAGACTGTTTCCTGGACAGTGTGTAGGTGCCATTACGTCACTGTCGTTCCTCACCTTGCGACCCGGAGAGAAGAAGAAGAAGCTGCACGTGCTGGAAGTCCAGGTCACAAATGTAGGTCAAATTCCACTGATGGGGGGGGGGGGGGGTCGCGTGGGGCCCCTCGAGTCCACAGGACGTGCAAAGTGTGTACAAAGTGTGTACAAAGTGTGTACAAAGTGTTGGGGCTGCAGTGTGAACAGAGAAGGGGTCGACGTCACACTTTTGTACTTTTTTTGGGGGGAGGGAGCTGCAGATTGATGGAGACTCCACATCGCCATCTAGTGGCAGAAGTGAGTCACGACAGGCCGAGAGAGCCTGTGGGCCTTAACACCAACACACCTCTTGTTCCTCAGTGAGGAGAGAGATCTGGTGTCTTCAGGTTCCTCCTTTGACGGGAACAAGTTTCTGGACATACCAAAATACTAAAGCACCAAATGTGTGAGAACTCCGTGATGCATTTGAGGTAAAAACGACAGCGGAGCCTTCAGTAATAATTCAAAAGGGTTATTTTCTTTGTTTGAACCACCGAGCGCCTCAGAGATTAGATGATAGAGAGAGATGGTCTTCTCAGTCGATTCACTGACCATAAGAAATGAGGCCAAACAGCACCGACCTCGTGCATCTTTTAACGTGCCTGAACCCTCTCACCTCCACAGCAGCTGGTCCTCGTAGCTCTGAAGGAACCTCCAGGAGAAGAAGAAGTCCACTTGTCTTGCCTCTCGTCCCCGTTACGGCTCTGCGGGTCGAGCACGTTGGACTCTGGACCGTCTGCTGCGTCGTCGGCGGTTGTTGTTGTTGTTGCGTGCATGTGCACGTGCACGTGCACGAATGATTAACCAAACTGTTTATTGCACCTCCAACATCTGCAACCTGCAAACTGCCCGACTAGTGAACGTGTAGAATGTTTTATTGTAATCAATCACATTTGTACGATTAGTGATTTAATGCTAGAATAATCCTGTTTATCATTATTATTACGTCCTGATTATTGATCATTATTGATAATTGACTCTAGACACACACACACACACACACACACACACGTGGTTCAAGTTGAGCATCTTTGTGATTTAATTCACTATTTCTCATATCACAAAGAAAGTCTTTGAAATGCAGACCATAATTTCTGTATATAAACTGTACACAAAAAGCAAGGCACTATACACCCAGAGCCGCTTCTCTTCTTCTCCAACCAGTTCAACTTTCCCTCACAACATCTGACGCCACACACACACACACACACACACACATTTACACAGGTCGACGTTACACACACACACACACACACACACACACACACACATTATATACAATCGCACACACACACACGACCAAAAGCACCGAGCGTCCCGGTGTGCACGTTTTCATTTGTTGAGTCCACTTCGGTGTTTGCAGGAGACTCCAAAATACACAGGAACACCAGGGTCGTTGTCGTTGTTGTCGTTGTTGTTGTTGTTTACCTTCGTGACCAGCTTCATCCTCCAGATTCAGATACTTTCCTCGTGTCCTTCCTCTCAACTGTCCCCTTAGTTTTCTTCGTCCTCAAAACAATCCTTTGGCCTTCTTCGTGTTGACTTGTTTCCACGCCGGTAAACCTTCGTATTCCTCTCTCGTCATTTCCAACGCTTTCTGTGATTGAGATGAAAGAGAAACAGAATGATCAGCTTTAAGGACCCTTTTTCTTCTTCTTCTTTTTATGATCCGTAGAAATGTTTTAAGTTTTGTTTGTTTTTTTACCTCAAAGAAACTCATGAATATTGTTTACAGCTTTCAAAGTGTGAGTTTTGGATGCTAAAAAGCCTTTTAAACATGTTTCTAGACCAGGAAGTGTTTCCTTTGGCTTCAGCTGCTCTGAAACGTGTTAAAATCATCAAAAGTACCGAAAACCACAAACTAAAGGTTTGTTTTAAGGGTTTTTGGTTCTCACGAAACAGACACATTATTTTGAAATTCAAAGCATCTTGTCATAATTAATCATTTTTTTTCCAAAACTTTCAAAAACAAACCGCGTGAATAAAGTAAAAAAAGAGGTTTCTTGGTTCTCTCGCAGTTCAACGTTCAATTCTAAAAATGAAGTTTCATATTATTTACAGAAAAGTGCATCGTCAGCGTTTCTATGAGATAAAAACACTTTTATTTTGTTAATAATGCACTTTAATAATGCTGTTTGGTCGATGAGCGAGAAGACCACACAGACGTGTTAATAAAGTATCATCTCAGCTTAGTGGTCTCAAAGGTCTCAGTGGTCTCAGTGGTCTCAGTGGTCTCAAAGGTCTCAGTGGTCTCAGTGGTCTCAAAGGTCTCAGTGGTCTCAAAGGTCTCAGTGGTCTCAGTGGTCTCAGTGGTCTCAGTGGTCTTCATGCCTCCAGTTTGTGCTCAAAGACGGACGGTGGGTCAGACTGCAGTGTAGCTGATGGTGAATCACACGTGCAGAGGAAAGGATCTCAGGTGTGTGTGTGTGTGTGAGTGAGAGAAGAGAGAGAAGAGAGAGAAGAGAGAGGGAGAGGGAAGAGAGAGAGGGAGAGGAAGAGGAAGAGGGAGAGGAAGAGGAAGAGAGAGAGAGAGAGAGAGAGAGGAAGAGGAAGAGGAAGAGAGAGAGAGAGAAGGAGGAGTTTCACGTAGTCGAGAACAAACCGCTTCGAAAGAGGAGGAGAAATTAACGGCGGCCGCACAATTAAATGTTTCTGTGGTCATGACAACGAGACG